>NC_045135.1:357500-395516 GCF_051622355.1 Phaseolus vulgaris
TCAACAAAGAGTTTTCGCACCTTAATCAATACAAGAGGTCAATACCCACTAGCCGGCAAAAGAAAGCCCTCCGAGATGCAAGCAAGAAGGAAAGGGGAAGGGAGTCAAAGACGGATTGCCCTAAGCTAAGGGATTTCTTGGTGTTAGCATATGAGCACTTTCCCTCTTACCTTCGTCACCTTGCCTTGGATCCTTACTCGCTCTTGCGATAGGAATGAAGCCAGTGTCCCTTCAAGTCCGATCAGATGTGGCATTACCGGGTAACTTGAAATTTCATACATATAAGAAAAGCCTCCTGCGCAATTTCATAAGAGAAGAGGATAAAAAAAAACATATCTTATGATGAGCATCTATTTGAGTCGATCATTTCTAAGATCTAATTCCAGTTTATTCTTATGTAGTGGAAAGGCCTTACAATCTGAAGTTTTACGCTTAGGGGAAGAAATGTTCTTGGTGGATGCAGGACCTGGGACCCCCAGAATTTGTATGCAAGATGAGCCTACAGGAGTGCCAATCAACCGAGCCACCAGGTTTGAGAATAAGGTGGGATCCACAGATGTAGTGGCTGGTGAACCGCTTCTTCTTCCACGAAGATTCAGACAAAACCTAGCTTGGATGAAACTGAACAAGATTTGGCGAACGAATACAAAGGTAAAAGGCTTTATTACTTAAATGAAAAAACATAAATAAGTGAAGATCTGGTTGATTCCATTCTAGAGTCACTCAGGGAAATGACTCTCGATTGAGATCATGCCACCTTTTTTCTATCCATCTGAGTCTTTCTGATAGCTTTGGTCTTTTTCCCATGTCTTTCTTGGTTGGTAAACCCAACCGGCGATTTACAACAAACAAGTCTTTCTTCCTTTTTTTGAGAGCAAGAAAAGAAGCGGAACTACAAGAAAGCTTTCAGAGAATTCAACTTTATGTGGTTCAATTTTGACCAGTGCTTCACTTTCTGAAAATCTTGATGTTGTTGTGGTGGTGAAGAAAACCACAATCAGGAAGACACTCAACAAAGAAGTTCGGCGGACCGTTATGTGTCGTCGATTGAGCTTACAGAAAGGTCTGATGCTTATTTACCTTCAAATTTGCAGAGCGAAGGCCTTTTGCCACCAGTAGGGGAAGACCCTACCGGGACCGGGAGCAGCCTTCACTCCATCAGTAGAGGCTCCGCAATGAATGATGAGATTCAGATTGCTCCTTGTGATGCAGGGGACTCCCTATCAAGCCCTCTTTCTCAATTTGAGATAATCCCATTGATCAAGGAGAATCTTTATCTTTTTGCATTCGTTTTCTTAGTAATTTGAACCTTGCTGTTCTACATATACAATAGGGGGTTCATCAAGCAACATTTCAAATACGTGGAATTGGTAATTGAGTTCAATAGTGATAAGGGTCATAATATATATTTTTCCAAGTTTTGCGTGTCCCATATCCCATAAAGGAATAGTTCTGGAATTTTCCCAAAAGGAAAAAGAAGGAAGTCCTAAAGGGTAATCTTATATTGATAAGGAAGGATCTAAAAAGGATAAGGGAATCAAAAATGGGTTTGTTGAAATGGAGAAAAGGCAAGAACGATAAAGGCGACGGCGCACGTTTACCTACAAGGCGTATTGGTTATAACATTTGAATTTCTCTGACATTCCACGTTTCCGAAACGGATCCTATCAAATATTTTACATTTTCTATGATCATCTCTATTTTAGGTATTCGGGGAATCCTCCTTAATAGACGAAATATTCCTATTATGTCAATGCCAATTGAATCAATGTTATTAGCTGTGAATTCGAACTTTTTGGTATTTTCCGTTTCTTCGGATGATATGATGGGTCAATCATTTGCTTCATTGGTTTCAACGGTGGCAGCTGCGGAATCCGCTATTGGGTTAGCCATTTTCGTTATAACTTTCCGAGTCCGAGGGACTATTGCTGTAGAATTTATTAATAGCATTCAAGGTTAAACATGACTCCTAGAGAATTACCAAAATACGAAGTTCTCTTTTCTCCTTTCGTTCTCTTCTTTCTTTTTGATTTTGACTTGGTTGGCAGGGTCAGGGCCTTTCTCGCTGGGCGAGCGCATCCGATTGATTCTAAAGTCCTTTCCTAAACCACTTCCCGTTCAGTTGCTGAAAGATAGATAGAACCTTTCTAACTAAATGAGATTGAGTTCCACGAATATGCAAGCTAGAAAGATGCTATTTGCTGCTATTCCATCTATTTGTGCATTAAGTTCGAAGAAGATCTCAATCTATAATGAAGAAATGATAGTAGCTCGTTGTTTTATAGGCTTCATCATATTAAGTCGGAAGAGTTTAGGTAATACTTTTCAAGTTACTCTCGACGGGAGAATCCAGGCTATTCAGGAAGAATCGCAGCAATTCCCCAATCCTAACGAAGTAGTTCCTCCGGAATCTAATGAACAACAACGATTACTTAGGATCAGTTTGCGAATTTGTGGCACCGTAGTAGAATCATTACCAATGGCACGCTGTGCGCCTAAGTGCGAAAAGACAGTGCAAGCTTTGTTATGCCGAAACCTAAATGTTAAGTCAGCAACACTTCCCAATGCCACTTCTTCCCGTCGCATCCGTCTTCAGGACGATCTAGGCACAAAGTTTCACTTATTAGTTAGGAGGAGATTTTGCCCCCAGTGTATCTCGAAAGCAGAAAAAATAGAACTCATTCGAGAGAGCTTGGTGGTCTTAAGAATGGTTCGGGTGGGGGGTTCTCTTAAGAATAAATAAATAAGACGAATAGAATCTAATTCATGTTCATGCTAACAGAAGAGCGGATCCAATACACAGACAACTTATTTCTCAAAACAAAAAGTACTTGCTGCACTTCTTTCTCATGAAGCTGCTTTGCAAGAAAGGAGTTAGTTCCCTCCGGGGGTTCTGAGAGCCCATGCTTCCTACGCTCCAGCCCTTAGCCCTTAACTCCTTAGCACAAGCACTAAGTAAGCCCGTGAAGGCCTTCAATATCGCACCTACTAGGACTTAAATTTCGATTTTCGAAGAGGAAGGACTACTTCTTTTCTGTACGCTAGGGTCGTTCGGGCGGAAAACCGAGTTGCGTACTGGGTGAAGCTTAGTCCCCTTTGGACCTTTCAATCTCGCAACTTTTTGAGATTAGCTAGGGTCGCCCGCACGCTTTAAGGGTTGTTGAAGGTATTGCACTAAGAAAGACTCCTGCCGTTGCTATGCTAAAGGTAAGATTTTATTTGAAAGCCGCTCAAGCAATTTCTTTAAAAAAGAAGAGCAAGACAAGAAAGATAAGGCTCGAAAGCTGCGAAGTCGAGCTGCTCTAATCGAGCTGTGAAATCGGTGTGGTGAGGTATTGGAAGTGTTCAGCGAATTTAGATAAAGACACTAAAAAAGAGCACCGTGCTATAGCTATACTGGCGGAGCTTCAGCAAAACTAGGTAGGTAGCTTTCGCTAATGAGAGATGGATTTGGGGATTTGATTAGGTCTCCTAATTAATGGAATTCGTTTTCTCTTTATTAGTTTATTTTTAAAGCAGCATTCTCCCTTGACTCGATCTTTCATTGAATTATCGATAGAACGTTTATCAATATTCAGGAAGAGATCGAGGATCACAGCAGGATCCTATCTTATCTTTGTCAACACAGGACTCGAAGCCCCCTGCTCAAACTAGTAATCCTTCGGAATTGAAAATTCCTATCTTTCGGATTTCTTATATTCATTATAGTGGAGGGGAGAAGACTCATTTTGAATTATATTATCTATATAGGGGGGGAGCCATTGTGAAGCCTAGAGAGGCGGAAGCGGCAAATCGCTTCTACCGAGTTCCACAACAGCAGCTTAGCTTAGTAGCTTCACTCTTTCTACTGGCGTGGCGCTGCTGGATGCTTCTTATCAATAGAACAGGAAGAGGAGTAAGCCAAAAAGAAAGACCACCAAAAGTAACGACCACCAAGATACGCATAGTGATTCGATCTTTTGATCACCCATTTTTTGAAAACCATTTTGGGGGGCTTCAGCCTTACACACGGAAGATTGGATTGCCTGAATCACGAGTCTTATATACTGTGTTACGATCACCTCATATTGATAAAAAGTCCAGAGAACAATTTGAAATGGAAATAAAGAAAAAATTTCTGATCATAAAAACAGAAAAGCATGAATTGCGCAAGAAGTTATTTCGGTTAAAACGCCGTGCGACTCGGAGGACATAAGACTTCTTGGTCAAGCCAAAATGCCGGCAGAATGCTCCTACCCCACCATGCCTGGCCCTTGACCTTACCTTAAGAAATAATAAATGGGGGTATGAAGCGTGGGAAAGAATGAAGTGTCTGATACAACAGGTAACCTTCAGGAGTGGCGGCAAAGCTCTTGATTGATCAACGCGAGTGAACTGTGCTTAGACGCTTCGTAAAACCGCACCGATCTACGAGAGGAGCTGATGGATGAGTAGGCTTCCCCTTTCGATTTACGGAATGTGATCTGGGACACGATGGGGGTTTGCGTGCCTCGGTAGGAAAGAGATCACCGGAGTATAGCACAAGATCGCCTTTTTTTTTCTTGCTGCCATGGGGTCGACCTGTAAACAAGGTAAACCCAATGGGAACCAAAAACGGGAGGGTACCACATTGATTGACATTGGGCAGAAGACGATCCAAAAAGCGAAGGCTCACCCAGCTGAGATCGGCAGTGAGGGATGCTTACCTTCTGATTAGAGAAAGGGGCAACCTATCTTACTAATAATAAAGGGGGTGGCATCGACTGGGGTTTTACACCCAGTTGGTGTAAGGGATGAATCACCCTTTGCGGTCGGATTGCCAGAAATGGTGCCGACTGTCCATGAGGCGAACAATCGGTAGCGAGATACAGATCCGGAGAGATCTGGGTCTTCTATCTCAACATTTGGTTGTTTAACCTCACTCCACGACACATGGAGTCCTATTTGTTTGGTTTGGTTAACTAGGTGCCCCCCCACGACTGATGCGACATTCAGTCGTTTAGGCGAGTTTTGGTGTTTCTTAAGATAAACCAGTTTGTCAAATGAATCCGGTTGGATTCGCAAATGTCTTATACTTGAGTATTGACATTGGAGGGCGGTGATCTGGAAGCCATCCCAGTGGAGGTTAGTCCAATGACTGACTTCTGCATCAGGTACCCCGGATAAGGAAAGACATTAAAATGAATTTTTCCAGGTATTTGTTTTCCAAACTGTTGTCTCTTAAGACCATCAAATGGCACAATATTTTGGAAAATATTATTAGTATTATAGATACTAATAATAGCTACCGACGGTCTGACCAAGGAACTCTGTATAGGAGCATACCTCGTAGCCAGGTAATTCAGTGAAACCGACGATCTGGCCCTCCCTCTGTTTACTGCTTTCTATCTAAAACAAGCAGCTACTTGCTGTAAGCAAGCGTATGCAGGGGTCAGTCAGTCGCACAGTTTATTACCTGTGGCCAGTGTCTCTGACGACCCTCAGATTATACCTTCCTTCCATCGCAAAATGATTATGAAGAAGGATCAGAAGGCCGACTTATGGGTTCATATATATCTGTCTTTAGTCTTTGTCGGGCTATTCGCCTGGCGAAACGGATTGACAGATCGATATTGAAATCGATAGTCACCCCTTCCACCGGTCTGCCAAGACAGTCTCAATTCAAAAATGAGATTGTCGCTTTATCTAAAGACCTGATCCTAAGGTACTGTCCTAGTTTTCTCTCAACTCCCTTGTGTCAGGGGGTACGTTGGGAGCCAACTTGGAAAGCGAGACCTTAGTGGAGGCCGTAAAGGTGAAAAGACGCGTGGAGGAATATTCTACCCTACCATCTGCGTCATGAAATCGTTTGGTTTGTACATCAATAGCCATTGTGACTATGATGCAGGGTTTCCTCTATGGTCCCCCTTTATCCGATACCCTTATGACCAAAAGAATTCAGAGATATCTCCATGGTCTACAGAGACCGCTGAGAGTACCATCCACTCTCTTTCGGGTCTAGACACTTCGGTGAGTCTATTGACTAAGGCTCCCCTGGTAGACTATCGCAATCTACCGAGGCTGGCGCTGGTAAGAGACAGATATTCGCCATAGGTCACTTTGTGAATAAAAGGGTATTGAAGCCTCTTCATGATTTCCTCATGGACACGCTTCGGTCTATCCCAATGGATGGAACTTTTCATCAGCTCCGACCGTTCGTTGGATAGATGAAAAGGTTTCAGTAAGGTTTATTCTTTTGACTTGAAGTCTGCCACCGATAGGTGGCCCCTCAGTCTGAAGACTAACCTTATTAGAACTTTATTTTGTGGTCAGTCTGTTGGAGATTGTTTAGATGCAATCTTCAGCAGATCTATGAAGTACCCTTTCTTCGCTCAGTTCGAGGTGTCGTATTCTTTAGAGTAGGACAACCTCTTGGCTTTCTGTCTTCTTTGCCTCTCTTCACTTTAACACATCACTTAGTGATGTTTTCTTGTGCAGAGAAGGTGTACCCAGGACAGCGCTTTACTAGGTATGCCATTCCTGGAGACGATGTTTGTATCGCCGACGAGAATGTGGCCTCTCTTTATCGCCAGACAGTAAATGATCTAGGTCTCGCAATAAGAAAGGGGGTGAGATAGGCGACAGGTAGCTTGCTTCCAAGCCGGCCCGGCCGCGAGGAAGAGATCTTTGCCGGTGCTGACTTGGATCTCGGGTGACGGAATAAGGCGCCCAGAAGCGACGAGCAGTCGCGGTCGAAGCTTGGCTCTAGGCGATAGGCTAGCAGTAAGCTTGGCTACAGCGAAGCGCTTACCGAGAAGGATTCGTTCCTCTCCCAGCAAGAGGATGCGCGCCTTCACTTCAAAGAGCTAACGCGCTTGACTTTACCTACCAAGGGGGCTTTCTCAGGGGGCTCGTTAGCCGTTGTTTGGGTCGAGCTCAAACCGAGCCGCCACTTGAGCCGTATGCGGGGGAACTCGCACGTGCGGTTCTTAGGGGGGAGAGCTAGTAGGAACCATCCTATCCCAATAGCGAATATTTGGAGCTCAATATGAAATCCTATTTTCTTGCAAGACCCGTTCGGATAAGGGAAAACTCCAGAGATTGCTTCGAAGTAAGATCCTTGCGTTGACCCTTTCCTGAACCAGAACCGGGGGGAGGGGTTGAGAGGAAAGAAAAGGGGATCCCAATTTCCCATCAATCAATAAAGTGAGGGCTTTCCGGACCTTCCCCACCCCTCTTTCCATTCTTCCTTCCCCTCTCACTCCCCCTTTTTCAAGAAAGAAGCCCCGCTCCCTAAGAAGGGGCCCCTCTCTGATAAGGAAGGAAACGAAAGAATCTCCATTTTATGACAAATCCGGTCCGATGGCTGTTCTCCACTAACCACAAGGATATAGGGACTCTATATTTCATCTTCGGTGCCATTGCTGGAGTGATGGGCACATGCTTCTCCGTATTGATTCGTATGGAATTAGCACGACCCGGCGATCAAATTCTTGGTGGGAATCATCAACTTTATAATGTTTTAATAACGGCTCACGCTTTTTTAATGATCTTTTTTATGGTTATGCCGGCGATGATAGGTGGATCTGGTAATTGGTCTGTTCCGATTCTGATAGGTGCACCTGACATGGCATTTCCACGATTAAATAATATTTCATTCTGGTTGTTGCCGCCAAGTCTCTTGCTCCTATTAAGCTCAGCCTTAGTAGAAGTGGGTAGCGGCACTGGGTGGACGGTATATCCGCCCTTAAGTGGTATTACCAGCCATTCTGGAGGAGCAGTTGATTCAGCAATTTCTAGTCTTCATCTATCTGGTGTTTCATCCATTTTAGGTTCTATCAATTTTATAACAACTATCTCCAACATGCGTGGACCTGGAATGACTATGCATAGATCACCCCTATTTGTGTGGTCCGTTCCAGTAACAGCATTCCCACTTTTATTATCACTTCCGGTACTGGCAGGGGCAATAACAATGTTATTAACCGATCGAAACTTTAATACAACCTTTTCTGATCCCGCAGGAGGGGGAGACCCCATCTTATACCAGCATCTCTTTCGGTTCTTCGGTCATCCAGAGGTGTATATTCCCATTCTGCCTGGATCCGGTATCATAAGTCATATCGTTTCGACTTTTTCGGGAAAACCGGTCTTCGGGTATCTAGGCATGGTTTATGCCATGATCAGTATAGGTGTTCTTGGATTTCTTGTTTGGGCTCATCATATGTTTACTGTGGGCTTAGACGTTGATACCCGTGCCTACTTCACCGCAGCTACCATGATCATAGCTGTCCCCACTGGAATTAAAATCTTTAGTTGGATCGCTACCATGTGGGGGGGTTCGATACAATACAAAACACCCATGTTATTTGCTGTAGGGTTCATCTTTTTGTTCACCATAGGAGGACTCACTGGAATAGTCCTGGCAAATTCTGGGCTAGACATTGCTCTACATGATACTTATTATGTGGTTGCACATTTCCATTATGTACTTTCTATGGGAGCCGTTTTTGCTTTATTTGCAGGATTTCACTATTGGGTGGGTAAAATCTTTGGTCGGACATACCCTGAAACTTTAGGTCAAATCCATTTTTGGATCACTTTTTTCGGGGTTAATCTGACCCTCTTTCCCATGCATTTCTTAGGGCTTTCGGGTATGCCACGTCGCATTCCAGATTATCCAGATGCTTACGCTGGATGGAATGCCCTTAGCAGTTTTGGCTCTTATATATCCGTAGTTGGGATTCGTCGTTTCTTCGTGGTCGTAACAATCACTTCAAGCAGTGGAAATAACATAACAAGGGCGAACATTCCTTGGGCTGTGGAACAAAATTCAACCACACTGGAATGGCTGGTACAAAGTCCTCCAGCTTTTCATACTTTTGGAGAACTTCCAGCTATCAAGGAGACGAAAAGCTATGTGAAGTAAAAGAATAAAAGGTCGCCGACTGCTACTAAGAACCTAACAGAACTTTTCAAAATGTGGGTTCCAACGAAGAAGAGTTGAGGACCAACTTCGAATTGAAGAGTTAGGAAAGCAAGCTCAGTTCAGAATGGCTACTTACCAACAGAGGATAGCGAGGTACTACAAGGCCAGAGTTCAATTTGGAAATTGGATCGAGCTGAGCCGGAGCTGCTCCTACTGACTATGACTGGACAGCAGTGGACTCTTTCTCAAAGTCTGACCCTGCCACCTATATTTTATTGGATGAAGCAACCATCACTGAAGCAATGGATTTAGTAGCCAGCTCAACTCCATTTAACAGGTTAGTAGCGAAAGGTAAGGCGAGTGGACGAGAAGAAGGAGCAAGCCCTATTAAGTGAAGGGAAGAGAATCAAGGCTATTTTACTTTACTAGACTAGCTACCGAGCTGACTCAACTCAAGGAAGCCGGAAAGAAAGGGCTTCAAGACAGCTTCGGCAACATAAACTCGAGCTTAGGAATACGGAAGAGAAGCGGATTCAACTCAATCTTAGCCTAAGAGCGAGCAGTTCAGAGAAGAGAATCAAAGGTCAACGGCCAATGGAGGATTTCCCCCCCCCGGATTCATCTTAAACCGACCGAGATGACATCCAGCACGAGAGCAAGAAAAGGAAATGGTCTCCGTGCAGCTTCAAGTCACGCCACTCTCACATAGAATCATGGTAACATCTGTAGTATATATAGTTTCTAGAAGCGGAATGCCAATCGACACTGGTAGCCATCGGGATTGAGTTCAGCTGCTTTTGACGATACTGACGAATGAGTAAACGGAAGAATGAATCAGATGAGCTCCAGTCTGGACTCTCATTGGTCAAACAGGCGCAACGGGCCAAGAGAGAATAAAAGGACACCAGAAGAGCAAGAAAAAGAGCTGTATGATAAGAGTCCTTATCCTACCCACCCCATTTTTTCAGTTTATGGGAGTAGCAAGAACAGCTAAATTGAAAAGGTGAGCCGCGTACCAAATAGCTCGATCAGCTACTTCTTTTTTTCAGTCCGGTTGACGCCACTCGATAGGAAGAAAAGAGCATCAAGGTTTTTCGAAGGCTTCAAGCCCTGTTTCAGCGGAGAGCATGGATTCCCCTGGCACCTCTCTTCCACAGGCACGTTTCAAGAAGGTGCCTACACTCTAGTGTACAAAGTGGCATAAAGTTATTCTTTTCGGGTTCGGTCAGGAGGGACAAAAGAGAGATGCTTTCTATCAGTCAAAAGCAGATACCGCCCCCCTCATGCTCCCACGGTCCGCTTACCGAGGAATAGAAAGGGAGGACCGGGGGCCAGAGCAAGTTGGGTTGGGGTATAGAGCCGTAAGCGCGGTGGGGGGGTGACAGAGGACGTGCTCGTACGGTTCAAAGAAGGGTATGATCAACTCGTTGATTGTTGGGAACTTTCACTCCTCTATATTCGAAATATGCCTTTCTAGGAGCATTACGATCTGCAGCTCAAATGGTCTCTTATGAAGTCTCTATTGGTCTTATTCTTATTGTGCGCCTTGTGGTGAGCGCGTTTGGATCCGCGAAGGCAATCGCTCGGATGTTCCCCTAACCCAACCCGGGAACGGACCGGAGGGAACCGCAGCATGGGGAATGTCCGCGTCTCGTCGCAAGGCTCATTTTTCGTTTTTGGTCATAGGGCGGATTTATCTGATCAAGGGCCGGGGCACAAGGGTCCTGGTACTATCCAGGTGCGAAGAACCCCGGAGGTGACTGCAATGAGCAGAAATCTCACTCACCGGCCTAAACGACGAGCAAACACTCGAACGTGAGAGCAAGGGATCACCTAACGAATGGACGAGCTCCAAGGAGGGAGGAGGAAGGCAATAACCATGCTTTCAGAGAAGTGGCGGTCCGAATCTTATCTGAACTGCGATAATAACTGACTAAGCCATGCCATAAGGGTCATTCTCCAAACGGGACGGGGTCAAGCCTTTCGATTTTTTAGTAGGTTGGGTGACAGATCGGCCATAGGAGTACTCCGGGATATAAACCAGGGCAACCAATGTCGAGCATACGACGATGCCGCCCGTTTTCATTTCGAATGGAAGTCCCCGGCAGAGGAAAGGGCTGAAGGTGATGGCGCGTTCTGCTTCTTATCTAGAGAGGGGCGCTTCAATCGTTCCTATTGGGTCGTGCGTGGCAGCTGGTATAGATGAATAAAGGCGGGCCGCTTGAACGGGAGGGAGGGACCTATTCTCTTAATATAATAGGCGGCAAAGCTGAATAGGAAAGGGGCCGAGCTGACTGATGAGTGCCTTTTTAGCCTTTATTAAATGAAATTAAAAAAAAAGGGCTCTCTCATGTGAAGCTAACATGGCTGGCTACATACAAGTATAGCCAAATCAAGATGAGACGTGACGGACGGTCAGAGGCCGCAGCGGGACTATCATAGGAAAGCCCGGCCCACGCTAGCTAACATATAAAGATATTCCCGGATCGGATAGCAAAAGTCTCTATGTGAATCTCTTACCGACCAGGCCAGGCCGAATCGGGCCACCACTTGGGATGGGAATGGCTCAGCCCATATGCATCATTTGATGAAAGCACTCCAGTCGCTTCCTCGAAGTGGCTTGTCAACCACGCTTTCCCTCCCTCAAAACAATGCTCCTCACCAACCTTAACGGCCGCCTTCCTTGGGTTGGGCAAGACAGCAATGAGTAGTTCGCTCCAGGACCCCACCCCCTCGAGAGCAGGATGCCGGCCGAGATGGAGCTGGGAGCCAACCTAGACTTTCCTGGGGTGGGGCTTGCCTTGCCCCAACATCTAAATAAAATGCGGGCGCCGGAAAGGAACCAGCCCAGCCTCTTCCAGAAAGCTTTGCTTGGTAGGCGCTGCCTATTCACTTCACTCGGACAATGCTCTAAACACGAAAGTGTGACGCCCCCTTCTCCCATGCTGAGTCACAGGCAGCGCCTCGGAAAGCGCGGACGAGCCACATGCAGGGAAACTTGCACGTGTGGTTCTGGCCGGGGACCCCGGTATACTGTACTAATATGTGTAGGTCCCCGTAATTCGAGTGAGATTGTCATGGCGCAAAAGCAGATATGGTCCGGTATTCCCTTGTTCCCTGTATTGGTTATGTTCTTCATTTCTCGTCTAGCAGAAACTAATCGAGCTCCGTTTGATCTCCCAGAAGCGGAAGCTGAATCAGTTGCAGGCTATAATGTAGAATATGCGCGGGATGCGATCCTTAATAGTCCACTGTTGGCGGAAGCCAATGTCCCGGGGTCCCGGGGACTCATTCTGACTGAAACAAGGGGTGGGTCTTTACCAACTTAAAAATCGAAGATTTTAGGTAAGCCAAAAAACGTGAGCGCCCCTACGCGAGCCTTATTGAATTGAAAACTCAAGTAAATTTTTTATTCTATCTATATGTATTCTATTAATGCGCTCAAGCATGCGAAGAAAGCAACAAGCGAGAAAAGCCCTTTCTATGTTATTAGTAAAGAGCTTTTCTTGCTTGTTTAGTAAAGTCACGCTTTTCATTTTGATAGGAGTAGGTGCTTGCTAGGGGCAGGGCACTCTTCATTCTTCATTCGAAACTCATGAATGTCGGGTCGGGGGTTTCTGCCTTGTTATCAAAAAGGGAGTTGGGTAAAGCAAACTCCCTCCTTGGACGAGCACGGGGCTTAGTCAAGTAGAACCGGGTTGCGCTGCTTGATGCTCCGATCGAAAACAAATCAGTGGGGCCATGCCGGTACGACTGAATATGCGTTAAAAAGGTAAATCCCTCCCCTACGACACCAACCAAAAAAACCGGGCCGAACTTATAACAGCCCGCCCGCTTCCATAGAACAATATCGTGGCAACGTAGACCTCAGTGGTCATATTGGATCTTTGGGAACCATCACAAGTGCGGCCGGCCTATATTTAAACGAGAATGCCGTGTCGTCCAGCGGAGCCTAGAAGAAGGTGACTCGCGCAGACAGCTGACTCCTTCTTTTCAATAGAAAGGAATAGCCAAACCAACCCACCCAGCTGGCTGGTCAATCTCAGAGATCTTATCGGCCGGCAAACCGGAGACGGACGACCACGGTCCCGACCTTATCAGCACCGGAGGTGTACTAATCAATGAACCCCCGAAACCTACTTTCTTTTCTTACAAAATAAACCAAGCCTAACCGGTCACGACATGTTGTTGATATTGATTGAGTTTTAGGGACTTTCGCTTACTAAATCCATCCATAAACCTAGACCCCGGCGACTTTCGTAACCAAAGCGTCAAGACAACAGCCAAAGGTGACCTTTGGATTCTTAAGTAGGTAGGGGGCAAAGAGGAGCACGTAGGAATGCCGACCACTACATAAGCCACTGGTGGCTGAGAGAAAGCGAGCAGCACCTTGTATAGGTTGGGCGGAGCTTGAAGAAGCGAGCCCCTATCAGATCAGAGAAAGCCATTGCGCGCTAGCCTAGCTAGCTAGCGTTTTTCAGCTGGCTGTTATGTTAGTTGTAGCGCAGCCTTCCCTACCTTCTCTCACTTCGGAAAGATTTCGCAGTCTTTTCTTTGGATGACCTGGTCGAGAGAGTACGATACATCGGTGTAAAAGATGGAGTGGGATCTGTGAGGTTGGTTATAGTAAGGCCTGGCCGGAAAGTGTTCTTGCCTCTATCATTGAAGGAAAGGTTGGTCAACAATTTGGAGAGTTTGCTTCTACACGGAAACGAAGACTTTCGAAAACAAAGATTAAACCGGGAAGAAAAAGGGGAAAAGTAAATAAAGTGCGCATATGGCACGAAAAGGAAATCCGATTTCGGTAAGACTCGATCTGAATCGTAGTTCAGATTCAAGTCGGTTCAGTGAGGGCGACCGCGAAAGTCACCGAATGGGTCAGTCTTTTCCTTCAGTTTGTCCTATATATGTTGAATAAAAAAGCTTGGGAGGACGTTGCAGATGTCCGGGACGGACACGACTTCTTCTAACGCTAGAAGACCACTGGAAGACACCCGGGACCAGAGCATGTCGTGAAAGAAGCACACTGGGCGGGCGTGCTTCGACCGTGTCTCCGGGGCACAGTTGAATGTAGATATCATGAACGCGAGGTGCAGGATACCAGGCCGAGAAACCCGGGCAACCACCCCCTATGTGCCGATCGCTAGCGCATCCAGGGCCCCGGCGCCCAGCGGAGCTGGAGAGGCCTAGCCTGATCTGAGAAGTGCTAATTCGGTTCGGATAGACTTCATTCAAGAACGCCGCCGCCCCTGGAATCAATAAGAAAACAAGTGCTAAGTTTCAGATCAGTGAAGAAACCGAAACGAAAGAATAAAGAGACCTTTATCGCTCGGCGCCTAAAGCGCACTTATGCTCCGCTTCAACAAATGAGAGTTTTCGGTGGAACCGGTGAACCACGCGAGCTGGTTAGATGCGTGGGACAGAGGGCTCATAGTACCTGCTAGCGCAGCTATGCAGTGGAAGGGAAGGAGCCTAAATCGACCCCCTTCTTTTTCATTTGAAAAAGAAAAAAGCAGTACAAAGAGATTAGACTCTCGGATGAGACTAAGCAGCCACCAACCGTTCCTTCCGACGCGCCCCTTACCTATTTTTTTATTAATACCGAAAACCTATCTTAAAATGGAGCCTAGTTTAGGCTGTCAAACAAATGAGAAAATTGAAAATTTTGAATATAACCACCGGTAGGGATATGGATGGAGTCTCGCTCAGTAAAGAGAGTTGTAGATTCGTAGAAAAGGAGAGGAGCCTTGACTTTCTATGATGTTATTAGTCAAGAAGCGCTAACGCTGCAATCTTGCTAAAGCAAGAAGCGATAAACTTTACTTTGAGAAAGAAGGTGCTTGTTGCCGCTTTCTTTTTTAGTTTTTAGTAAGTAAACTTGTTTTGTTTTATAAGGCGAAAGGTTGCTATTTGAATCATGATTATAGCGTTAGCGCTTTCGTTTTCAATAAGTTTAGGCTTTACTTATTCGAACCGAACGATAGCGGCTTAAAGCTAAGCCTATCACGAGCAGCGTCGCTGCTTGATCGGCGGGGAGAAGCATCTCAAAGTATGGGGCAAAGGATCAAGCGCTTTGACTTTGTCTCCCGGGATTCACCACAGGTTGGGTTTGAGAGCCGTGTGATGGGTGACTATCCAGCACGGTTCGGAGAGCACTTTAAGTCTGCGTAGGTGAATGGAAGCCCCTCTTGAAAGCAAGAAATAAGCGGCTATTACCACGGCGGAGTCACCATTGACTCTATTTATTATTATGGTAAATTAATGTATCAAGATGTCAATCTGAGATCTTATTTCGGTTCGATACGTCCACCTGCGAGACTAACCTTTGGCTTTCGTCTCGGTAGGTGTATTCTTATACATTTTCCCAAAAGAACATTCATTTATTTCTTTCTTCCCCGTCGACCACGACGACTGAAACGACGCAAAAAATCCAGACCCGGAAAGGAGAAGGGCCGGTGGTGGGCATTTGGGAAAGTCGGGCCGATCGGGTGTCTTCATTCCAGCGACAATACAGAAGAAGAACGAAACGAAGTTAGAGGCCGGAGGGCAGGGAAAAGAGTCGAGTCGATCAGGCTCGACGACCGGGAGAAGCAAAACGAAATTCGGATTTGGCCGAAAAAGAAGCAACGCTATGGATACCATGACCGATCACCATCGATAAAGAAGAATCTTTCTAAATCACTTCGGGTCAGCGGGGCCTTCAAGCATCCGAAATACGCCGGGGTTGTAAATGACATAGCGTTCCTGATAGAAAATGACGACTCCTTCAGAAAAAGGAAGTTATTTAAGTTCTTTTTCCCCAAGAAGTCCCGCTCCGACGGCCCGACGAGTCATCTATTTAAAAGGACCCTCCCTGCAGTGCGCCCCTCCTTTAATTATTCGGTCATGCAATACTTATTGAATAGAAAGAACCAAATGCATTTCGACCCCGTCGTAGTTCTCCATCATTTCGTGGCACCGGGCGTGGCTGAACCATCAACGATGGGGGGAGCGAAACAGGGAAGAGGCTTAGATAAGAGAATACGTTCTCGCATCGCTTTTTTTGTAGAAAGCTCGACCAGCGAGAAAAAGTGTTTGGCCGAAGCCAAAAAGAGGTTGACCCACTTCATTCGCTTGGCGAATGATCTTCGCTTCGCGGGAACAACAAAAACAACCATCTCGCTCTTTCCTTTCTTCGGTGCTACCTTTTTCTTTCCAAGGGATAGAGTGGGTTTTTATAATAACCTTTCTTTTGAGGATGCCCGGGAACCACTCCTAGGAAAATTAAGGATCAAATGTTGGAACCTCATGGGTAAGGATAAGGTAATGGAATTGATAGAGAAATTCATAGACCTAGGTAGGATAGGAGAATGGATAAAGGGAATAGAGATGATTATAGAGATCATACTGAGAAACAGAAGAATTCCGTACGGGTACAACTATTATTTGAACGAAGTGAAAAAAATGCGATCTTTGTTGTCTAATAGAACAAACACGAATACCTTAATTGAGTCGGTCAAGATCAAATCTGTTTATCAAAGTGCTTCTCCGATTGCTCAAGACATTTCTTTTCAACTGAGAAAGAAAACAAGATCATTTCGTTCAATTTTTAGTAGAATAGTGAAGGATATTCCATTAGTAATGAAAAAAGGGGTTGAGGGGATCCGTATATGTTGTTCAGGTCGATCAGAAGGCGCAGAAATAGCTAGAACTGAATGCGGAAAGTATGGAAAAACATCTCATAATGTATTTAACCAGAAAATCGATTATGCTTCTGCGGAAGTATCTACTCGTTACGGAATCTCAGGTGTCAAAGTGTGGATTTCATATAGTAAAAAAAAAAGGGGACGTGCTATATCCGAAACGTACGAAATTTAGTAAATATCGTAAAGGCAGATGTAGTAGGGGTTGCAAACCAGACGGAACAAAACTTGGTTTTGGAAGATATGGCACTCAAAGTTGTAGAGCTGGGCGTCTTTCATATCGAGTCATTGAAGCAGCGCGTCGGGCTATAATCGGACACTTCCATCGTGCTATGAGCGGACAATTCCGAAAAAATGGTAAGATATGGGTAAGAGTTTTCGCAGATATCCCTATTACCGGGAAACCTACAGAAGTCAGAATGGGAAGAGGAAAAGGAAATCCTACGGGTTGGATTGCTCGTGTGTCCACGGGACAAGTCCTATTTGAAATGGATGGTGTGAGTTTGTCAAATGCTCGACAAGCCGCTACATTAGCGGCGCATAAACCATGTTCGTCAACCAAGTTTGTTCAGTGGTCGTAACGTAATTGGTTAGTGGGGAAAAACCAGGCCGGGGTTCAAAAGATTTAGGCGAAGGGTTTGTTCCTGAACGAGGGAAGTGGAAAGACACTAAGGGAGAGGGATATACTCCTTTTTTTTGAATCGCCGAAATTGTACGACTGTTCCAGGCGTACGACCCGGATACGTTACGGTTTTTTTCAGGTACTCTTTCCTGTGATTGTATTGGATATGAATCTTTATGATCACAAGGTGGTGCTTGGGCAGGTCTTCTCTTCTTACGTTCGGACGTGACAGGGAAGCCAGGAGGTCCAGGGACATAGCCGACCTATGCATTCCCCATCCAGCACTTAACCGACGAAAGAGAGGGGAACGCAGCCCCCGCCGCCATATGAGTCGGAGACTATTATAGTTTGACTCTTGTGGTAAATTCCATATGTCTTTTTTTGTTTTGCCGATAATAACTTACTGGGAGGGTGAATCCCAGGTTCCACCACAAGAAAGAAGGACAATGGGTAGTTCCCTACGAGGAAGTGCTGCCAAAAAGGGACTACTCTACATCGGCCGGGATTGGACACTAGTCCTTCAAGTCTTAAAAGATCGGATTCAATCGATTATTTGCATTCAACTTGAACAATTCTTGTGACAACAGAAGGAATTCCTTCGTTCCCTTTCTCAAAGGCAATAGGAAGATATCGATTTCGAACAAAAAAAGGCAATCTCGAGTACAAGCCAAGGAGAAAGACTGCCATCTCAGGCATACCATCGACAGAGTCAGGAAAGGACAGGCAGAAGGCGCGCTAATCAAATCCTCTCTTTAAACTCTATCCCTTCTTGGTCCCAGCTAACCAAGCTAATTCCCAGCTCCCTATGAGCTCAGAGTCGCTAACGCTAAGAGGAAGAAGAGCAACTTCCATCATTCCCATAGTAACAAGGGAAACCGAACCGTTAAGCCGAGTCCTTTTCTTCCCCACTGCTTCGACTTCATTCATACACTTGTCAGCTTTGTTAGCGAAGGCAAGGTGTGAAACGTTGTCTCCACTGCTCGTGAAACGGAGGAGACTCGGTCAGTATAAGGAATCTTTCTCGAGCTCAGGTACGGGCGACTCAGTCACATGTGCTCGACTGAATATGCAGCTACGGAAGGAACTGCTAAATCCCTCGTGAGACTCCAGTTCCGGTCAATCGTGCTTGTCAGCCTTCATCACCACTGCTTTGGCGACCCGGCTGAACGAATGCAGTGACGCGACTTGTGTTTCGAGGGGTTTTCCGCAGTGGAACCTGTCAAGTTAAGTCTATGAATCCACAGTGGGACGTTCTCAATCCAAAGTGGACTTTTGGTTAAAAGCCTAGACAAAAGGTGCCTAATATAATAGCGTAGGGAGACTAATTGGGTAGCGAATCCCATACTCAGCGAAACCAAGCCCCGGGTGGTAGCCTAATCGAAGAAGTTTAGCTTGTGCCCAAGCCCACCTTTTTCTAAAATCTCAACGTGGGATAGAGGGGGTTTAGAACCCTCGCGTTAGGCTTTCGAGTTCCCTGTTTGAGAGAGCTCCTTTACCTGGGCTCTCGACGCTTATAGGCTTGTGGTATAGTTCGTACTCGTATCAAGCTGTGGTCTCCGTCTCTTTCGATTATTAGTAGGTAGGGGCATTCAGTGAGATAGAAATTCCCTGTCTTCAAGTGAGATAGAAACCTATTCCCTTTATGACTTAAAACAAGCTGACCTCCGCATTTGGATTCCTATTAAGGGCAAGAGTTAGACTTGTCTATTCCTACTAAAGGAAAGAGAAGAGTGACTTAGCTACCAGAGCAGAAGGCCAGAAGGAATCCTTGACTTACCTCTAGGAAAGATCTCTTTACTTACGACTCTTTCACTTTATTTAAGGTGGGCGGGAAGGAGATATTCACTGACTTAGAGCCTGTTGGAGCCTTCGGAACCTTTACGTCTATAGGGGCTCCACAGGAGGGAAGAGATAAAATGAAGACTATTCGCCGAGAGGGAATTAAAGCAACTTATTTCCCCAAGGGGGAAAATCGAATGTGTAAAGGGCTAAATAGAGTAGAGGGGGAAAGGAAGAGATTGAACCCCCTATCTATAAAGATTAGAAGTTGGATTCCAAACCTTGCTTTTCTCTAGAATTGAGAATCTCTCCTACCTAAATGTTCCTCTCCTCTGATTACAAGCAAGATTTTATAAGAATTGGAGGATCTATAGAGCTCGAATTCAAGGCTTGCTATGAGGCCTGCATGCAAGTCTTGAATAGATATTTAATAAACTCAAAAATATCTTGAGAATCTCCTTGCAGCGAGCGCTGTTTTCTCTTTCGACCCTTAGGATTTTCCAGTATAAAGTCTTATGAGAAGAATTCAGTTTCATAGAGCTGAATAGGCAGCTGGAAGTCAACAACAAACATCTGTTTTCTGCTTTCGCGGTCGAATCTACGATCCTCGGCCGTCTTTCCCTTCTGACTATGCGAATGAACCTCAGTGCTTTCCATTGTTTGATTTTTTTTCCCAATGTTAGAAAGGAACAACAGAGGAAAAGGCTGCCCAAGCCAACGAAATTGACTGAAATACATTATTTATTGGGGGACTATGCCCTCGGGAGAAAGACGTTCTGATTGCCTCTCAATGGAATTCCTCTTCGGGGGATATTTATTTCTTTGAGAAGAATGCAATTTCAATAGAAGAATTTAGCCAGATTCAGAATCAACATTAGAGAACCAGATCTTATGGATTATCCCCCCTTTCTCTAATATAATAATAAGGTAAGCTCGTTGAATCCTCAGAACTAAAAAAAAGAGTTTGAACTCTCTTCGTCTTCTTCTTTGTCCCCATTTCCAGCTTCCTCTCCTTCATGTGTCCCCCCCTTTAAGGCTGATCAATTTCCATCCCCTTTACTTTCCTCCTCCTCATCAGAAATTACTGTTATTGGTGTCGTAAGGCGACGCGATCCCGGTGTCTCGTCACTTTGACCCCCCCGTTCTCCTCTCTCGTTCTTCATGGCCTCAAAATAAATAGAATCTCTAGATCAATAAATGGAAGAGAAAGCATATCAAGCCCAATGTTGGGATGGAAGGCTTCTATTATTTATTTACTTCACCCGTTGTTGTCTCGGGATCTTGAGTCCTTTCCTCTCCTTGATTTGTATTAGTAGGGCGTTCTTCATATCATGAAGTTGTCCAAGTCAAACTCTTATTCTTGCGGGAGAAGGTTCTGGTAAGCTCGTCAGGTGCTGGCGTAAGTAGTAACTCCTAGCGTTGCTAAAGCTTTATAAGGCCTATTCTCGTTATTCAAACGGTATCACAGAGAATCTTTCCGTTCTTCTGGCAAGGGTTTGAAGAGGGGTTTGATAGCTAGGAAAGTAAAGTCAGGGAGGAAGGCGCTGTACTATTGGGCAAGTAGCGGTTGTAGTCTCGGCTTTATTGTAGCTTTGGGGATTTTTTAATGCTACTTTAGGATTTAAAAAAAGGCTTCAAGCTAAAGTGCAAGCTGAGTAAACTTGTTCAGCTTTACTGCAAGTCTAAAGAAAGGGAAGGGGCAAAGTCCACTCGCTATTAGCTCGCAACAATCTCTTCACTCGCATAGTAAACTGCGCTCGCCCTAGTCAAATCCAGATCTTGTTCCTTTGCGAGCGGAAGTCAGAACGAATACAAAAACTCCTTTCTTTTACGCCTTATTAGTTATGAAAGCGGATCGCTTTGTTTCTAATGAAAAGGAAAGAGAAGGCGGCTGTAGAGATAGAGTCTTTACGGGCCGGTAGGGCAAGTGAAACATTCTATCTTTGTCAGGCTTAAGGTAAAGGGCATGAGAGAAAGTGATTGTTTCCGGGCATATCGATGGGAATAAGAGCAGGCGGTAAGTGAGGCAATTCCTTCCGGTAGTGGATGCTGGTGAATCAGAGTCAAAAATCGATCTTTTCGGAAGCGAAGTCGTAACTTATACCGTGAGAAAGGTATGAAGTAACTCGACTTATAAGGATAGGAGCGAACGCCCTTATGGATAAATAGATAGAACCGTTCTTTCTTTGCGGTTACGGTAAGCAAGTCTATTAGTACACAACACTCGTTTATAATATAAAAGGCGAATAACTTACTTTACTGATGAGCGTGAGAGCGATGCGCTTTGTTTTTTGGTTTTGAACTTCTAAGAGCTTTTAAGTCGGAATGAAAAGCTAGTGCGTTAAGCAAGCTTGTTTGTTGTAAGGCTATCGGATTATAGAATTCCCTCTTTCTTTTTTGATCGCCCTACTTCTAAGGATAGATAGTTTAGGGAAAGCAAGTGCTGTGATGAGATCTGTCTTTCGGCTTGGTCGAGGACACCATTACCTTGTTGCTCGCATCGTGATCGATGTAGATTCTTCCTGTCCAGAGCCCCGACCAGTCTTAACTGAAAAGCTTTCAGACCCCTGTGTGAGCTAGTTATACTAGCAACTTGCTGTGTCATGTCCGTTCTCGTTACACATATGATATGGTACCTATTTATCCTGAGATCTCTTTTGCTACTTGTGCAATCACCTCTCACGAGGTTGAAGCTGAGCCAAAATCTGTCCCACTAACCTGGCCAATCTCTTGGGTGAAATGTCTGGGGTGACATGTGCATTCCGAAAGATTTCCATCATTTGTTCTCGGTGGTGCTCTTAAGTGAAAAGAAGACCTTCCGCCTACCTCGAAAGGATGCTTTTATTGAGCTTGTTTTTGTCCCCAAGGTAAAATGGGTTCAAAAAGAGCTGCTGCTTCTGCTTCACCTTGCTTGGGGTTGGCTCCTCAATGCGGACTGGAACTTATCTACTTCAATAGTTCGCTAACCACTCGGAGCAGTTTTGCAGTTAAGGATATCAGCTAGTTGGTTGTTTGGCTCCTCGATCCGGACTGGAATATATGGCTCTTCGATTAGGACTTTCAGTAGCTTTTGGGGACAAAAGAGCAGGGGTAAAGCCCAATGGGCTCATTGCTAGTGAATGGAGGAAGGCTAGTTTGAGTTTGGTTGGTGGAGATGGATCCCGGGGAACTAATGTGCCATTAATCCCATCCCTGGAACTCCATCTGAGTGGTTCCCCTCAATAAGGACGAAAAGTAGCATAAGCGGATGAAAGAGTGGACCTTTCAATTACATCGAACCTTGTTGGCCGATAACTCGATGGTATCCGCTCATGGATGGTAGTTGACTGATTGGAGTCAGTTTCAGCCTTTCTAGTAGTTGGAGTTTG
The DNA here is from genome assembly GCF_051622355.1 of Phaseolus vulgaris. Lineage (NCBI taxonomy): Eukaryota > Viridiplantae > Streptophyta > Magnoliopsida > Fabales > Fabaceae > Phaseolus > Phaseolus vulgaris. Next base: position 379,839 of record NC_045135.1, read on the forward strand.
TGGAACAAGTTGTAGAGATCCCATCGTTTCTAGTACTTGTGGAGAATCCACACCAGTCAGAAATAGCTTTAGTTGTTGTTGGAAGTGACCTAGACATCTTTCTATTAATAGGTCCTTGCCCTTTTCTTCCGCTAGGTAAGTTGGGAAGTCCTTAATAAGGCAGGGGAAGTCGAGTCCCTTATCTTTGACAAGCCTCGATCTGCGCTTTCGCTTTAAAGAAAGAATCGCTGAAGACATATTATTTTTTTCGGTTGAGTAAGGGCTACTTAACTCCTATCCCTCTGGTCGAGCTGCTCCGCTCCTCTTCTTTAGCTTCTTCTGTAATACCTATAGTTAATAGCTCTAGCGGCTGCTTTTTGAGATACTAATTATATTGGGTGGGTTCATCTACGACCAACCTCAAGAGGTAGACCTGCTTATCTACTCCAAAAGTTCGCCTTCAGCTCACCTTGGATACTCCTCCAACCCTTGGTCAAACGCTTGAAGATAGTCCCACACGAGCTATTGTCCTTTGATGCTGGATGCGCTGGTGTAGATTGATTTTCTGTAATTGTAATAGAATAGTAATATAATAATATAAGTAGTGCTAAAGTCGATGCGCTAAATGAGAGTTCGAGGTGGGATGAGTAAATTAGCTCGAATTGATTAGTGCATCTGCTTCTATTTTCGTAGTGAATCATAGCGACTCGTCCCGTGTCAATAAGGTCTGAGGAAGGCTATGAGCCAGGATTTAAGCGCTTTGACCACTGCTCATGGTCCAAGGGAAGTGGAATGGCTTGGTACGCGCCTGCTTTTGAGAGCCTTTCTGCTGGTTCCCTGAGGAGGCCCCCTTTTTCTTCGTTAGCATTTGATTTTAAAAAGGCTCAAACCGAATGGTCAAAGGCTGGGAGTATTGATGGGAATACCGGGGGTTCGTCATTAGTAGTGGGGAAGCCGTCCAATTCACCATGTAGACAGATTTGTAGGTACGGCACGTAGTCTGGGGTACGGATTTACTTACTATTCGAAGTGGATGACTACCTAGATTAAAATGAGGATTCAATCTTTTGTGATAGTTATCATGGGTTGAATTGAAAAGGGTCTCTTTTCAGTATCCTGGTATGTCCACGCGAGCACATTTTTTGACTATTCTCTTGGCTTGTTCAATAAGTTATCTCCTCCAACCTGCGCCTATCGCAAGGACCTGCGGTGCTTCCTCGGTGCCGAGAATTGTCTGTATTATTTATTTTTTTGACAGGCTTATCGCCTGCCTCTTTGGTGTGAGCCGAAGTGAAAACTAACTCCCCTTCGACTAGTTCCTTAAAATGCTTCGGGACTTTCGCTTCATTTTCTTTTTTTTGGTGCCTCGTCTCTCCCCTTCCTTTACCTTTAGGCATTACTACCCTGCTGTGCTCGTAATCAGCTGAAACCATATACAATTGGAATTGAATTAGAAGGCGGCTTTCGAAGCCATACTATTTAAACAAACTGGGTCGCTTTGCCTTCGTCGCCCATTTGCGTAGGCAGCCTCTGGTCCTTACTTCGATCTACCGCCTCTTCCTGAGTCTTTGATTGATCAGGCCTCTCCGTCTTATCCTATAACGGGCGAAGAAAGAAGTCCATTCCGGTCCAACTAGGTGGGCCGTGTAAAAGTATATCGTAAGTATAAATGAACTTCTCTACCTGCTCGAGCATTCGGATACTTGATCTGCACAATCAAAAAAAGGACTACCTTTTTTTTGTTTATCATAGGAAGACCGTCTTCTGCTATCCTCACCTCTTAGATACTGCTTGCCTTAATGCGCGATTTGTCTTACACCTATCACGGCTTATCGCTACCATGAATACCCAACCACGCTGACTTGCTTTTTCTTGCTTACCTCCCATTAGCCATTAGCTAGAAGTCATCTCCGTCCTGCAGCTTTACCCCCATGCAAGAGTGCTGTTCATTTTATTTTGGTCGGGAGTGAAGTGCCAACTTACTATGTTGAGCCTTGCCTCTAGCCTTTAAGAGAATAGAGTAGGTAGAAAAGGGATGACTAGAGGCTCAAATCAAGCACCAAAGAATGCCCCAAAAAGAGCCGACTAGCAGGTCTTTGCCATTAAGACAAGCAGTAGCATTCACAGAGGATTATGATTGGGGGAGAAGGACGGAGGTCAATTCATTCTTTCTAGTCCTTTTAAGCGATTCCATTATTTCCAATATACTAGTTAAGTCTTTATCACTGACTCAATAAGCACTATAAAGGGAAAGTCTGCTTGGCTAACCTCACTTATTCTGCTTCGGATTAGGTCCCTATCTGTACAACAAGTGTGCACACCTAAATCAAAGAAGGCGGCTTGGGAATTCGCAGGAGGATCGTAGGGATGAATGACTGTGGAATGAATATGATATCGAGAGATTGAAGTACGCTAAGTGAAGTGGTCAATCTAGGCTTTACTCTTTGTGTTCTCACTCAATCATTAATAAAAAAGATGGAGATTTCTCTGGTATACAATCGAAAAGCAAAGTGCTTGAACTTCACCAAAGTAGGTGGAGAGGATTGACTTGCTTTTCAGCTGGAATGGTCCTTGGACGCTTCTGGTAATGAAAGGGTATAAACATACGAATAAGCTGAATCCGCATTAGCAGACACTGGGGAATCCCCAACTAGAGAATGAGCTCTTTCATCCGTCGAAGGAGAAGTCATCATCCGAAGCATTACGAGATCAAAAGAAAAGAAAGAACTCAACTTGTTCAAGTAAGTCTAGTCAACTCCCCTCACTCTATCGAGTCAGTAATCCATTCCCTTCGAATCTAAGGCTCAATGATGGATCCGGGCGCTTTCCAGAGGCGAAGACTTAAACTTATATCACCTGGCTCCGGGTGGACCATACTCCACCTTTCGTCCAGTGGGTAGCTCCTGCCCCTAGCTCAGACTTCTACTTAAAAAAAGGTGGTTGGACCTATGCCTACTATGTCTGTGAGGAAGTTGGGCTTCTACATCTTGATTAACCGGGTGACTCGTGGGATGAAATAAGAGTTCATTCTGGATAGCATGGCCTGGGCTGGGGATCTGGGATCTATTCTCAGTCTCCTAGTGGTGGGATGGTAAAGGGCAATGTCCGGTTCTGGCCAAGAGATGTCTTTGCTCCGTCCCCCTTCTTGTTGGTTGGCACAAGCCCTTGTAGTAGTAAGTCTTTCCTCCCCGACGGTCTACACCAGGTATGAACTCGATTGAAACGGGGATCAGAGCAAAAAAGGCCCTTTTCCTTTTCTACTATGCTTTGAGCCGCTTCCGGGAATGGTAAGACTTGCCTTTGCCCTTACTCTATTAATAAGGAAATTCCCTGGTGTTCACTCTAGTTCCTAACTCATTTACGCTGTAGGCATAGAGCTATTGGAATGCTTTCATAGGCTAGGGGGGGGATAACTCTTCATTAAGTAACTAAGCCCCAAGGCTAGCGAAGGAAAAGGAAGTTACATTAGGGCAACAACTCCTTACTCGAGGGTGAGAATAGGAATCGAATAGATTGAATCAGAAATGCACTTAGAGAGAGGCTGAATAACCTGAAGAAGGGCTACCAAACGTTAGCAAGGCAAGGTTCGTTCGGAGCGAAGAAAAGAAGGAAGCAGTCCTTCCGCTGCACGAGCATCGACAAAGAGAGAGTTTAGATCAATTAGCCAATCCAATCACCAGAAAGAGCGAAAGGGAGATGAGAAGGAAAATCAAAGAAATATAAAAGCACTAAGAATCCCAATCCCAACTGACCCAGATAGCATATAGTGAAGTAGATGCTTCATTCTTTCAAATAAAGATCTACCTAAGAGGTGTATGCATTCAGTAAAGATGAAGTAAGCATGTCCCTTCTTTGGCAAAGGCTACTCGCTCGCGGTAGACTTTGCTAGCTTTATTGCTGGCTCTAAGCCTACCTCCTTGACTACATCCGGATAACCGCCTGCCTGTCTTTACAGAAGAAGCAGTGCAGTAAGCGTCTCCGGACATAGAAAGTAGGCAATCACTTTCACTCCGTTAGCGGTGTAGGTTTCAGTCGTAGTTTCTGGTATCGACACAGACAGTGGGAAATCTCTATACGATTTAAGTAAGTGTGCAAGACAAAGTATAGTTTTTACTTTGAGTTCCTCTTTTAATAAAATAACAGAAAATAAGCATTCCACAGTCGTAGGTACTCAATTCAATTGGATTGAACTGCTTGAGCTGGAGCTTTGGACTCGACGAGGGGGTGCTTGCCCTATTGAGAGTCTCTTCCATTCTCTCTTCACCAGACAGATAGACAAATAGGCAATCCGATAGAGAGATTAAGGCTTCCTCACTATCAGCAAGCTCCCACAGGCGATGAATTCCGACTTCTTCGCTTTGTAGCCATACCGTATAGAGTGAACTATTCAAAGGAATTGTATTGTATGGGAGTAGCTATATTCAAGCAAGATAGCTGCGGATTCTGTTCATAGAGAGCCCCATTCCTCACTCACAAGCTCTTTCTCAGCCCCAGGTTGAACCTAACGAGTGCATTCAGTTTCATGTCCAAAATAAGTTGAAATTGAAAGGACGTACAATCGGCGAGAAATGAAGTTCCTTTACTTAGGGCTTTAAGCCCTTCTTGCCCTAAGTCTAATCCCTAATCATGCGCAACACATGGACTTGAAGTCCTGCTTTCAGGATTGGATGCTCTTTTGAGACAGCTTTAAATAGAACATAGAGCTCTGCCCTTCTGGCTGTCCTAACGAGTTCACTGCCTTAATCCCTTAAACGGAACAGTGAATCGTATAGCATTAGTAATTATTTATGTCCGCTAGTCAGGAATGGAATCGGACGCTACGAATACGAATTATTGAATGGGGGGAATTTTCGATATTAGACAAAACAAATAGGGCACTAGAACGCTATTCTTCCTCCTTCCCCGCTTAGGCCTTACTTAGGGGCTTCAGACATTAGCAGTAAGACTTCCGCAAGGTAGCAAAAGAAGGAGCAGCAGTGGAAATCACAGTAGTTGTAGCAAAATCATTGGCACGCTAGGCCCCTTCTCTAATCTAAGAGAAAATAGGGTAGGCAGGCTACTTGAATGGACATCTGAGATGGCATCAAGCCGAGCACTAAACAGATCTGGGCTGCTAGTAAGGAGGGCAGTGAAGCCTTCTAGCATAAGTGATGCCTTCCCAAGGTCTGGTCTCTTCGGGACCCTTAAACTCGAGGGTTGGATAAGCAAACCTGGCCAAAGAATCACTATTTCGATTGAAGCTCTGCCGCGGTGACCCAATTCTCATATACAGATAAGCGAGAATGCCCTTTCTGACACGGCTGCGTCCTCACGAATGCCAAACTTCGTAGCTCAGCTCATCTGGGATGACCAAGCTCCAGGGAGGTTTTCTTGATGACATGGCGGGCTCCAAGCTACACCCTTCTCTGCTACCAAATCATAGATCTTCCAGAGAAGACAAAAGCGAATAGACCGTTACCCTACCTGGAGCTATAGCTACCCCTAACCCTTAGCCGGCTGTTCGCCAGACTAACAAGTGGAGGAGGGAGTTCCAAAGCAACAGTGACTCATGCAGTAGACAAAGTAATTTCGACTCAAAGATAAAGGAAATCCCATTGAGTAGTTCCCTATTTTTGATATCATAAAAATGAAAGAAAAAAGGCTTCTTTTGTCAGTTAGGTTAGGTGCGGAAGCCCAGTATGGGGGTTGTGTACAGTGGATGTTGTGGGTAGGGGGGTACCATCTTGGTTCAAGTGAATGCATCTGAGTTAGCAAGCAGGTCGGATACAAGAGAAAAATAATGTGATCTTCAGGTTCTGAGTGAGCTAGGCAGTAATTCTCCTACTCCTTTCAATGTCTGCTCCTCTTATGGAAAATAGTAAGTCGGACTTAGAATCTGCTTATTCAATCTCTTGTCCAGAGTAAAATAGAACTCCACCAGGGCTGTTGGCTTTCGCGAAGCAAGAAGGATTTATAAATGCGCTACGCTAATCATCACCATTGAGTGCTGGAGCAAGAATTCTATGAAAAGGGGAGTTAGACTTTCTAAAAAGCCACTTAAATCGAGTACATCGAGATCTTCGGATTTTCGGTATACAGGTCGCGCATCAGTCCCATATGTTCCCATCGATACAAGATTCGGAAATGATTTGTTGCAATCTTGGCTTTGACTGTGGAAGGGGAAGGAGATAATGTCACTTTTTTTGAAGGGGGAAACCAAAAATACCTAGACAGCGAAAGTCAAAGCTAGTTCCTCTTCCAATATACTACCGCTACCTTAATCCTATCAAATATTTATCTTTATCCTTTGAATTACTCATATATATCCTATTAATTTAATTTCGCACCGGAAACGATTCTAGGAGAAGTTCGAATCCGTTCCGTTCGGATATTGATCGGTCTTGGTTTGACATGGTTTACGCGTTACTGGTTCCCGGAAGAGTTAATCTCTCCATTAGCTAAACCCTTTCTTACCCTGTCTTTGGACTCGTATTTTGTTTGTACACAATCAACGGAGGCCTCCCCGACATATGTTGCAACGTCTTCAATAGCATGTTCTTACTTCGTCTTTCCCTTAATAAGTCATCAAATTTGGTGCTTTTTGATCCCCAGTTGCTATGGGGAACAAAGGAGGAAATACAATCGATTCCTCTATTTAAGTGGTTCTCGCTTCTCCTTGTTACTGTTCCTAACTCTTCCCCGGGTAGTTCCCAATGTTTGGTACTTTCTATACTTCGTGGGTGCAACATCAACAAATTCGCTCATGATCAAGTTACAACCTAAGATCTATGACCATATTATGCTAACTGTTCGTATTTCGTTCATTCCATCGGTATGCTCTCAGGTACCTGTAATTGTGATCTGTTTGCCAGAACCAAGGGGTCTTTCTGTGGAAACCTTCACGAACAATCGTCGTTTTTTTATGGTTTTTCCGCTTCTCACAGCTGCTCTTTCCACACCTCCGGATATCTGGTGCCAAATCGTCGCCCATTTCCTTATTTCTTCGATAATAGAGTTGACTATCTTTGTGGCATCGATTGTACAAGTTCGCGAAGAGGCTGGACGAGTGGAATGAGGGAAAGCGGCTCGATTGACAAAAAAGAAGAGTAGCCCCCGCAAAGTAACTATGAATTCCCGAGCAATTCTCAACCAACATATGCGATTCATTCCCGTATTATAGTACAAATCATACTTATCAATCAAGCAGTTAGGAAGTCCTAGACTTTAAGCCAGCCGTCCATGCCTGTTGAAAGTTCCTTGCCTCTTGTGCCGTGCGTGAGCTGTGCCCGCTTTTCCCTTGCTTGAAAGGCATCCGGGGAGGACGTCAACCGGCTAAATAATTAAGGCTCGACTGAGTTGTTTCGCCCGGAACTCCATCCATCCTGGGAAAGTTTACTAAAACAGTAGTTTCGAGCGCTGCTATAAAATAAGTGTCTTTTGTTCCTGGGAGTAAAGTTGCTAAAGCTTCGATTCTTATTCTTTCCTTTGCCTGATGTGTATCGCCTGTTTTTCTGTGCTGTGTCAGTGTGGTTCATTCGTGAATCATATCCCAATCCTTCTATCAGTGAAAAGATCGAAGCTTGCTTTGAAATCAAAAGGAATCGGGCAATCGAGATGAGTCCTGGTGAACCTCGAGAATTGCATAATCAAGGTATCTTCTTTCCTGCTCTGCGAATAAGCCAGTACGCGAGGACATCCTATCATCCTTGCCTTTCATCCTAGTATGAGTCCTGGCCTAATCAAAGTCAAAAGGACTCTCGTTTATTTTCCTTAAAAAAGCCATCGATTCCACTTATTTCTGCCACTGGCTTGCTCTCTTCGGTCTGCCGTCAGTCTTCGATCGGTCTATCGAGAGTAAAGGTCTATCCGATAGAAACGAATGGCTCTTCCACCCGTCCTTCTAAGGAGCTTATTGTTTAGCAGTTCTATCACTGGGAACTACATATAGTAAGGCTTCTATCTAGAGGTCCGAAGATCCAATCAAATTCAATTTTGCGCTTAGCACGCGGAGAGAGTTGTTTTGCCGATCCGTCTTTTGTTTGTTTTGAGATCTTTCTTCGTTAGATTAGATCTGGCTTTCAGGATTTGCTAAATTATATAGATTCTGGATAGAGATGAATGCTTTGTTTGATCAATTGATGTAGGTTCTGAATCCAAATCAGATCGGTCAAGGCGGGGCATCATGAAGAGAGATTCTATTGTTGGCTACCTATCGCCCCCCGTTTGTTAGGAATCCTCAGTGGCGAGCCCCGACTTGCTTAGCCCTCAGAGGCCAACCCGCTCTCCGGCGAGGATGCCCTACTGAGTCCTTCCTCATATCTTTCTATCTTGACTAGTTAGTTCAGCTTCTCACTCCGCTCTGCCGTCACTGACTTTCTATCTCTTAGGCCGTGGTCTGTCTTCCCTTTCCATGCTCGTACAACCAAGGGATCCCCGAGGCATCTTTCCCGCTCAGCCCCTTCCTCTTTCGGGCCTATGATTTAGGTGCCTACGAATTTCCCTTCTTCTGCGAGTTGCACAATCACTTCTTTCCCTTTTGCCTCTTTCTTTCGTGAGTCTGATGACACCTTGATGAGGATAATCAAGAGAAGAAAAGGGAGATATAAATTGCATTCAAGGTAGCATTCTCGGTCATCATTACGGCTTGGCCGATGTGAATGGAAATGCACTCTCTCATCTTAGGCAAAGGTTATCGAAAAAGAGAACGGAAATTAGAAGAAGAGCAAAGAAAGATGTCAGGCCATACTTATTAACTTGACGAGTAGAACTTCTTAGATTAGTTACCCGGGATCTGAAAGAAGCTTCATTTCTTTGCGCACCGAGATCACTGTATTCTTACTGCTAGCAATCAAAGGAAGAATGAAGATCGAGGAACCTTGTCTTCATCCCAGTGCTATTCATCCCGAGATATGCCTTGAGAGGGTGTTGAAAGATGAAGTTTCACTGGTCTGGTCACATACGAGATTTCCTGCTCACTCTTTTCAAAAAAAAAGTCGTTTATATTTATAAAGGACTTAGTCTGAAACGTTGTATGAGTGTATCATCTTTTTGTTTGAAAAGTTATTTTAGGTTCTTATCTTAGTAGCACGCAATCAAACTCCTGCGCTAACGAGCAAGGCTCTATCTTCTCCTTTACAGTCGAGATTCATACCTCGGTTGACTAACAACCCTCAGTGATGTTATATTAAGGGGCCGATAGTAGTACACTGTGTGGGACGGAGTAAGGGCCCTTACTAGAGAGTAACATTTCGGTCCATTCTTTTGAGTTCCGCCTCCCGCGGTAGACTCCTTTCTATTTTGGATTCAGCATAGTAAGGGCTTTGTAGCCCTTTTTCTTGCAAATCCCGCAGGATCCGATCAAAAGAAGGAACCCCATACTTCTTTTCAAAGGATTGGACCACCTCCTCGCCCCTGAAAGGCCCCAACTTGCGCATCCCCTCCTGTTGACAGTAGTAGTGCAGACCCTGCTTAGACATGCCTTGATGCGAGGCTGGTCCACGGCATTCGATTAAAGAAAGTCAAATCTTTATTTATAGTTAATAGATTATTGTCATAAAAGCAGAACTGCTAGCTACCTACGGAGAAGAAGTGAGAGGTGCCGAAACTACTGCCGCATACCAAATGAACAACAACCCAACCCGGGAAGAGGAGATTTTACCTGAACTCTGTCTCTCTTCCACTCCTTAAGGGCAATAGCGACCCCGTATAGAATAGACGTGCCAACGGGCGATTCTTCTTCAACTAGAAATCGAATATGAAAAGGGCGAACTTACTGAATAATCGGTGACTCAAGCGCTTTTCTGGTAACATATTCCTCCTCCCTCATTAAGTGGCTGCACACACCGACGGGTGCCCGCCCCATTTACCCAGAGTAATGAGACTATGTATAGGTATAGCGGTCACTTGACCGCCTATTAATGAGATAGCTTCAAATCCAAGGTTTTCTCGAATCAATAAAAAGAGAATAATAAGGTCAAATCTTGCTATTCCACCTGAAGGTATATACTTTAGATATGATCAATCAGTCCAATGGGCACCTGAAGGCCCGGTATAACTTACTTTACCAAGTAAGCATCTACGCTCCAGACTCTAACGAGTCAGTACTTCGATCCTCTCCTTAGCGTAAACACAAAGTAATCAATTTCCTGTAAGTCGAGTTACTACTTTCCTTTCCAGATACGGATCGTATCAGCTCTTCAAACCTGACTCTCAGTCACTGACTCAAGAACGAATACCAAGACAGCTGTTCCCTTCTCCTACTCCTACTTGAATCAACATATTGAGGTGAAGCAACTAGCAACTATAGACCTAATGATAAAATGGTAACTTTCATTCCCTTCTTTCCCCTTCCTTTTCTTCTATCACCAGCAGCACCCTTTGTTTGAAAGTTAAAGTAGCCTTTCCATCCTTTACATCATTTGGAGGGAAATGAACACTGAGATGATGAAAAATATAGACCGGTGTGTCATTGGTCTTTCGTTCGTAGTGGGATAAACTCACCTAAATAGTCAAGTGAAGGAGACCCACATGCCCTGAAGTGGACCTTGGAACTCAAGCCCCAGACCTTGTTTGACGGCTTTACTATTGAAGTCCAATCCTTGTAAGGTAAGACGATCTTGCATATCTATGTCCACCCAGCCGCCCTTCCCAGCTCTAGCTTCGGCTGAACCCCACCAACTCATTCCCATCGATCCACAGCTGGTACTTTCCAGTTGATTGATCCCAATCATTGTCCCCAGTTCGGTTTTCCGCTGTATCAGATGGATCCCGCACCAATCCTTCCCTTTGTTTCACTCCGAAGAGGGACAGTGAAGTGCCTTTAACTCACCTCTGATGCAGCACCACCCCTTGGTCTTTATTGTACTAAATGACTATATAATAGAATAGAATGGATGCCCATTACGTACGTACTTCGTACGAACTCTCGCTGGTGGCGGGCTTTATCGCAATTTTCGGACGTATCAAGGATACCCTTTTTCATCGAAGATCTTCTGTGACTAAATGCGAAGTTTATCAATCAGATTCTAGGCAATCAGATGAGGAGTGGAAATCCGATTTCGGTAAGACTCGATCTGAATCGCAATCTGGTTCTGGTCCGAATTTCGATCGTTGTCTTTTTACTTCTTTCTTTAAGTATTAACCCGATGCTATTTGTTCGGTGGCCCGGATTGGATTGGAGTGGGGGTCAAACTGAAAGAAATGCTCCTTTTGAAATCTTTCCGCTTACTCCTTTTTCGACTTGTGGGTTGGGAATGTCTCGGTCCCGTCTTGCTTCTTCTTTGTGTGGTTTCGGGCGGGTATCCCCTTTCAATGGAGGATCCCGCCCGCAGGAGGTCAACCTGCTGCCAATCCTGCAGAGGAACGTGAATCCTCAACCTTTTCCGAAGCGAGCGTGAATCAGCAGCCTGTGATTCCCGAACTGGAACCTACGCTTCTCGATGAGAACACCCGGCGAGCAGAGCTCGCTCTTCGATTGAGGTCGAATTGGTGGGGGATAGCTTATAACGAGCGAATCCTCGACTCCTTCGTCCGGAGTCAACTGGCCATAGAAAGGCATATTGAGGCCGCACTTGTGGTGGACGGGTATTCCCCTAAAGTTGTCTTGGAAAGAAGACATCTGATTCGGGGCTTTCTTTTCTATCCGGAGGGGCGTGCGCTTAGGGAAGACACTGACGCGGGTTATCTGAGCAAAATGGCCCATTGGGGTACAAGGCAAAGCGTTCCCTATCAGCGGGTGATCCGAGCCGTCCAGAACTATGATCTCTTTTTAGATTAGATATTCTCTTTTTCTTTCAATAGCCAGGATGAGCACTCCACTACTAGTTTAGTCGTTTACAGGTCTACTCTCGGATACAAAGGTTCTATGTTCAAGCAATTGGGCCAACTTTCATTGGATCCTTCCGAAGTAGGCGAAGGTCGAGTTGCTGACCTGAACGCTTTGGCTCTTTTTGGTAAGTCTTCTTGGAGTAAGAACCTTTTTGAGCCGGCGCGGAGACCTATGGTCTCCATTCCGCCTGATCTTTGCTCTCTGTCGGTGTGAAGTTGCTAGCATAATCCGGTAAGCAGCGGGCTTTCTATCCTAAGAGGTTCCGGTCACGCTAGTCTAGAACATCTTCCGACCGTTGGCTGCTTGCTCTCTGGACTCCTGGAGCGACTTCCTTTGAGTTGCATCGAAGAGAGTCTCTTAGAAGTTCCTGTCAAAGACCGTCTTTTTCCAAACACCGTATTCTTGCAAAAACCGGAGAATCCAATCCGCATCAATCTGGTAAGAATAGCCCTTCCTCTGCCGTACCTCTGATCAGTTCTTCAGAAAGCATTCCGTAAATAAAAGGGTGAGAACAGTAGCCTCAGTACCAATGAGCGGGTTGAGATCAGGAAAGAAAGAAGACCGACCAGATATTCAGCAAAGCATACTTCCGGGAGATAATTCTAATTTAATCGTTACACAATCTTCTGACTTACCTATGATGATATTCGTAGATCGCATAAGACGAAGATAGTCTGTTTTCACGTAGATAACAGTTTCAGAGTGAATCTGTCCTTACTAGACTTCAGGTTTAGATCGAGTTAGGGGGGAATACCGGGTATAACCCAAAATTACTTTAAGAAATGCTATTCATCAAGGCGACCGGAGGGAGGACAACACAACCTGAATGAAAGCCTTTCAAAACAAAAAAAATAGGGTTAGCTAGATAAGAGGAAGAGAATTACATATGTGCTTACTTTACTTGCAGTTCCCCTCCTTTACTATGTCCCGGCTGATTGGTGGGAAAAAAAGAAGTTAAGGGAGAAAAACCTTGCCTCATATGCGATTCCGCCTAACACATTGAACTCTGGGGGAAGAGGACTTTTCTTAAATCCCGTATCAGTTGGATTTTAAAAAAAGGGGAGTCCAAGACTATTCAGTTCAGTTATCCACTCCTTAAACGCGGAAGGCGTCATAGGATTTGAGCCCTTTAGGACTGGAAATTGGATATGGAATCACACCAATATCCTTGGCGGCCACATCGTGCGAGATTACCAGAACCTCTTTACTACTTACCATCATTCCTCATATTATTTGATTTAGATCCTTATCTTAGTGGCAAGATGACTTCTCAACAGGATATGAACGCGCTTTCTCAACCTATCTCAGAGGATTCCATTTTTCCGTTCCGTAAGGTCTTTTTTTAATTGAAGGCTCCAGGACCAGATAGGAAAGCATTGAGCTAGGATGACTTCACTACCTTAGTCTATTCACCCTCGGATCAATTCACTGGCTTGCTTACTTGCTTGGTGCACACTGACTTGACTGACTGAAGACCGGAATGGACCAATGCGAGATTTACTAAAGAAGGGCGCCAAGGAAAAGGCAAACTAGATAAAAAGCCAAGCTGACTGAATGAAATGCCGCAGCTTACTCTGACTCCGGTTTGGTACCTATTCCATATCTGAAGATTGACCACAGCCTAATGAATTGAATGCCTTACCGCTTTCAACTTTGCTTGGAGTTCTGATCCGCCTATGAACTCTTCTTCATACGCTTACTCTCTTACCGGAAAGGCAACCCAACGAAAAGAGTCTTAGTCCACCACAGCTTCGTCCCAAAGCTTGGAGATGCCAGGGGCTGAAAAAGTGGGAGTTACAGTATGTTCTTCTCAAGCCAAACCTTCCGAATGGAGGCGCTGGGTTTCTCTGGACTACTCTTCTGCCATTCATTACCCTTTACATTATAGGTATATCGTTACCTTTGATCTCATTTCCATTTTTTTATTTTTGCAGAGTCTCAGCTCTTTCCTCGAGCCCCACGGGGTCCTCTCAATCCCGCTCTCTCACTTCTGTCGCTAGAAGTGTGCTCCCCCTTTGTGCGCAGAACGCCGAGGGTGTTCAGGTCTTTCCCCTCTTTGATCTTATTGCTTTCTTTTCTCCATTTCTCACTTGGGTCTAATTGCCAGGTTCAAGTGAACCCTCAGTAGCTTGAACCTGGCAACGGTCTTTGACACATCTATTAGCTGAAGAGGCCTAACGCTGGTCTTTTTCTTCTTCCTATGACTAGCCGATGTAGACTATATCCATAGCCTTTCATATTAGTTAGGGTTGTGTCCTTAACGAATTTGTGAAACTCGTTTAGGCGAATCGATCAATATAAGGGCTTATACACCTACCTTTGAATGAAAGAAGTGTTGATTGTATGCCTGGAAAAGAGAAAGAGAAAGAGTGACTTCCGGCGGTCTGACGATTGATTGCATTTGGTTCAATTTATCTTGCTTGAGAGGGCAAAGGCAGGAAATAGAGTATGGAGTTAGAGGCTTGCTTAATGGCTTTCCGGCTTCAATGCTAAAGGCATTTCTTTGTTCTTTTTTTGGATTATGCTCTAGTGTTTTAATCATTTTTCTATCTATTCGTCTTTCTATTGATCTATTTGTTTTGCTATCATTCAGTATCAGTAAGATTGATTAGTATGTGGATTACGTGGCTCGCTCTCGCTCTTTGAGTTCTTGGTCTGAAGGTGAACGAGCTCTTGGTGTCATAATTCCTACTTGCTTTCCTTGTATCAGCTACAGCCACCGAAGCATTCTTTCGTCAACACGAGTTAGCTATTCTCTGATCTTTGTCTTATTCTTCCTTTTCGTATGTATTTTCAACCGCACAACTGGAACAAAAAATTTCATTGCCTTGAAGAGCCTTCCATTCTTAAGCCAGCCAATCCAGTCAATCAATAAAGGGGCGAAGCGGTGTGAACATGGCCTCATTCTATGACGAGTTGGAGGAGATAGCAGGCTACGGCGAGGAGCCGCCCTACGAGGAAGACAAAAGGGACACTGAGGTCCGAGGACCGGAGGCCCACGTATATGCACTCATGAATACTTATCAATTCAAAAAATTCTTTGATCGTAGAGCAGGCACGTTTCGCCGCTACGCTAAAAGGCTATTCTATTATGGATCACACGTCCAATTCTCTGGCTCAGAAAGGCTTTCGATGTTTTGATCCTTCTTCTCGTTTTCGCCGGCATGTTACCTTCCCTTTTTGGAGTACCAGCTATAGTAGTCAGTCCACTGGGTCTACCTTTTGCGTCCCTGGTGAGGTTGGTTCATCGGCCGAGTCAATCCAGTTTATAATCTTATTTTCTAGTTAGTTATAGAGCATCTAGTAGATAAACTACTAGCATGAGTAGTTAGACTACCCATACTCAGTTTACGCTGTTCGTGACAGCGATGTTCCAGTCAGACCCGTTCCAGAACCAATGAAAGAGAAAAACCCACTAGCGGGTAAACCTGTGCTTTAGCCCCCAGCAATAGATCTAGTGAGACAGGATTTTCCTTGCCTATGTTCCCCCTGAAGTGAGGCCCCACCGAATCGTCTGCTTAGTCTTCTTTCTCTTTCCTGTGCTATCCAGAAGAGTTAGACATAAGTCTAAAGTTATCCCACTAGTAATGTGCACTATCTGACTTGTCCTTGGTACATCTTATATGAAGCAGTACTGTAGCCTTACAAGCTGCTTGAATGGGTAGCGGACTTTCTATCTACGCCGAGTTTTGATGCCCGACTCAAAGCCTCCTACTCTTCCCCTTCCGCGAAGACAACCTCTGCCGCCTAGTCTGCTTGCCTTTGCTTCCTAAAGTTAGATGTCCAAGAGAAAAGGAACGAGGGGAAGAAGCGACGAGAACATAAAATCGTGAATGAAAGAGCGTGACGAGACTTTCTCAATTCGAGATGTTAGAAGGTGCAAAATCAATGGG
>NC_009259.1:0-37500 GCF_051622355.1 Phaseolus vulgaris
TTTTATGTACAGTAGTGGGGAATTATGGGACAAAAAATAAATCCGCTTGGTTTCAGACTTGGTACAACTCAAAGTCATGATTCTATTTGGTTTGCACAACCAACAAAATATTCCGAGAATATACAAGAAGATAAAAAAATACGAGATTGGATCAAAAATTATATACAAAAAAATATAAGAATATCCTCGGGTGTCGAGGGAATTGGAGAGATAAAGATCCAAAAAAGAATCGATCTGATTCAAGTCATAATATATATGGGATTTCCCAAGTTATTAATAGAAGGTAAGCCGCATAAAATCGAAGAATTCCAGACGAATATGCACAAAAAACTGAATTGTGTGAATAAAAAACTAAACATTGCTATTGTAAAAATAACAAATGCTTATAAACACCCTAATATTCTTGCAGAATTTATAGCTGGACAATTAAAGAATAGAGTTTCATTTCGTAAAGCAATGAAAAAAGCTATTGAATTAACTGAACAAGCAGGTACAAAAGGAGTTCAAGTACAGATTGCAGGGCGTATTGATGGCAAAGAAATTGCGCGTGTAGAATGGATAAGAGAAGGTAGGGTTCCTTTACAAACCATTCGAGCTAAAATTGAATATTGTTGTTATACAGTTCGAACTATTTATGGGATTTTAGGGATAAAAGTTTGGATATTTTCTAAATAAAGATATTCTTTTTTCGATTAATTGATTCAATGTCCTATATTGATTTTATAAAAAAAAATACAAAATTACTGGATTTAAATTCTGCAAAATTTATCTATTTTATAAGATTGAATCGACTAAAAAATAAAATGAATCATTTTAGATAGTATTGCCATGCTTAGTGTGTGACTCGTTAGTTTTTTAGAATGATTCATCAAGAAAAAAAAAGAAACCGGTTAATAGTATCAATTCATTCAAAAAGAACTAATAACCAACACATCACTTCGGATTATCTAGATCTAAAGAATTAGTCAAAAGACAAAATATGAAATTAAAAAAATAAATATAAATATTATAGCAACTTAAAAATTGTGAAACCTAAAAGAAAAAAGATTATTTAGTTGTAAAGCAATAAAAAGAGATAGATAAATGAAAAGGTGAAAGAAAGAGATTAAAATATATCAATGATATAGAATTCGAATATGTAAAGGTCTATGGGTCATCTCAGAAAAGATAGTGTATTAAAGCATCCATAAAAAAAAAGAATAATATATCTATTTGTTATAGATTTGTAATGTAAATAAATTAAGAGCTCTGAATCAAGAAAAACTGATAATATTGATTCAAGAAAAAAGAAATGAATTAATATTATAAAAAAATATTATTAATTATTAGCTATGATAAAGGCTCCATTGTCGAATTAAAACCTAACCATTAATTGAGAGGCGATGGGAACGACGAAACCTGCAAATACTTAAGATTTTATTAAAAAAAATATTAATGAAAATAAATCTTAATGATTTATTAGGTGGGATGGCGGAAGAAACCTAAAAGCAATCCCTTTTTGAGGAGTTGTACCCTACATTCCATCTGAATTTGAGAATAAAAGAGTAAATATTCGCCCGCGAGAATTTGTCTTTTATTGAATTTTTTGCTATTTTTGCCAATTCTAAGAATTGATATTGAAAAGAAGATCTAAAAATTTGGAAGATTGTATGAAATCTCAAAAAATACCGAGATTCCGTTATTTACTAAACATACGAATATTTCAATTCTATTATTTGATCGATTAGATTGAATTGAAATCTAGATAGATAGAGATATTTGAATTACTTCATTCGCGAGGAGCCGTATGAGGTGAAAATCTCATGTACGGTTCTGTAATAAAGATGGAATTGAAAAAAAACCATCAATTATAACCCCCAAAGAACCAGATTTCGTAAACAACATAGAGGAAGAATGAAGGGAATATCTTCTCGAGGGAATCGTATTTGCTTCGGAAGATATGCTCTTCAGGCACTTGAGCCAGCTTGGATAACATCTAGACAAATAGAAGCAGGACGGCGGGCAATGTCAAGAAATGTTCGCCGAGGTGGACAAATATGGGTACGCATTTTTCCAGACAAACCAGTTACAGTAAGACCTACTGAAACACGTATGGGTTCAGGAAAAGGATTTCCCGAATATTGGGTAGCTGTTGTTAAACCTGGGAAAATACTTTATGAAATGGGTGGAGTACCAGAAAATATAGCAAGAAAGGCTATTTCAATAGCATCATCAAAAATGCCGATACGAACTCAATTCATTATTTCAGGATAATAAATGAGAACCAAAGGAAATAGGGCTTTAGAATGAAAACAAAAAAGGCAATGATAGATTCCTTTTTTTTTTGAACACACAATATTTTTACTTCCTTTTTTAGATTGAAATAATAAAAAAATGATATGATTCAACCTCAAACTCATTTAAATGTAGCGGATAACAGCGGAGCACGTAAACTGATGTGTATTCGAATTCTAGGAGCTAGTAATCGACGATATGCTTATATTGGCGACATTGTTGTTGCTGTAATCAAACAAGCAGTACCAAATACGAACTTAGAAAGATCAGAAGTGATCAGAGCTGTAATTGTACGGACTTGTAAACAACTAAAACGTAGCAACGGTATAATAATTCAGTATGATGATAATGCTGCAGTTGTAATTGATCAAGAAGGAAATCCAAAAGGAACTCGAATCTTTTGCGCAATCGCCCGGGAATTGAGACAGTTAAATTTCACTAAAATAGTTTCATTAGCACCCGAGGTATTATAAGAGGAAACCACGATATGAATACATTATTTTTGTGAAATAGATGAATTCATCTATTTTATCTCAAAAAGATACCTTTTGTAGTAATTCTTATTTTTAATATTTCTTACTTTTAAGTATTAGAAGTAACCATTTTTCTTTATTTCAGACTAATACTTGAAAACCTCAACAATATCTATCTATATATAGATATGGGCGAACGACGGGAATTGAACCCGCGCATGGTGGATTCACAATCCACTGCCTTGATCCACTTGGCTACATCCGCCCTTCTTATACTATCTAAAAATGATCTATCTATATCTGAAATTCTACCCTTTCAATATCCTTTTTTTCTTTCTAAAAAAGGAAAAAAAGATAAGGAATCATGAAATAAATCAAAAACCTATGTATAAATCTAAAAAAAAGATTACTAATCCAAAATAAAGGAGCAATATTAACAAAGTTGATATTGCTCCTTTATTTTCAAACAAAAACTCGTCTACTTTTTGAAATTAAGATCAAAATTTTATCCATTAACAGATGGAGCTTCCATCGCAGCTAGATCTAGAGGGAAATTATGAGCATTACGTTCATGCATGACTTCCATACCAAGGTTAGCTCGGTTAATAATATCAGCCCAGGTATTTATTACACGACCTTGACTATCAACTACGGATTGGTTGAAATTAAAACCATTTAAGTTGAAAGCCATAGTGCTGATACCTAAAGCGGTAAACCAAATACCTACTACAGGCCAAGCAGCTAGGAAGAAATGTAAAGAACGAGAATTGTTGAAACTTGCATATTGGAAGATCAATCGGCCAAAATAACCATGAGCAGCTACAATATTATAGGTTTCTTCCTCTTGACCAAATCTGTAACCTTCATTAGCGGATTCATTTTCTGTGGTTTCCCTGATCAAACTAGAAGTTACCAAGGAACCATGCATAGCACTGAATAGGGAGCCGCCGAATACACCAGCTACACCTAACATGTGAAATGGATGCATAAGAATATTATGCTCAGCCTGAAATACAATCATAAAATTGAAAGTACCAGAAATTCCTAAAGGCATACCATCCGAAAAGCTTCCTTGACCAATAGGATAGATCAAGAAAACAGCAGTAGCGGCTGCAACAGGAGCTGAATATGCAACAGCAATCCAAGGACGCATACCCAGACGAAAACTAAGTTCCCATTCACGACCCATGTAGCAAGCTACACCAAGTAAGAAGTGTAGAACAATTAGTTCATAAGGACCGCCGTTGTATAACCATTCATCAACAGAAGCCGCTTCCCATATAGGATAAAAATGCAAACCTATAGCCGCAGAAGTAGGAATAATCGCACCAGAAATGATATTGTTTCCATAAAGTAGGGATCCAGAAACAGGTTCACGAATACCATCAATATCTACTGGAGGGGCAGCGATAAAAGCGATAATAAATACAGAAGTTGCAGTCAATAAAGTAGGAATCATCAAAACACCAAACCATCCTATGTAAAGACGATTTTCGGTGCTGGTTATCCAGTTACAGAAGCGACCCCATAGGCTTTCGCTCTCGCGTCTCTCTAAAATTGCAGTCATGGTAAAATCTTGGTTCATTTAATCATTAGGGACTCCCAAGCACAAAAATTCTCTATAATGCGAGAATTTGAGGACTTGTTATTCAACAGTATAACATGACTGATATACCAGTGTCAACCAATACTAATATCCATAGTATGTTCTTATTCATTAGTATGTTCTTATTCATTTCGGTTTATCCGAATTTCCCTTTTTACCCCATTTCATTGATTCCTAAAAAAAGTTTCTTTTCTATATATCGCTATATTTATAGAAATATATATATAATAGAAATATATATATAATATAACTTCGATTTAGAAATTAGAATGAGTTGCCCGGGACTTGAACCCGGAACTAGTCGGATGAAGTAGATAATTTATTCTTTAATCAAATTCAACAATAGAATAAAACAAGAAAAAATCCCTCCCCAAGCCGTGTTTGCATTTTTCATTGCACACGGCTTTCCCTATGTATACATTGAAACCTGAATTACTTGCCTAGCAAAAGACTCTAAGAAAGTTAAATATTCAATTCATTAACCCCGAATCTTTACTCTGACTACATGAGCATTTCAAAATCCTATAGATATAGAAGATTAAAAAAATGATTTTTTTTATCCTCATTTCAATTTAATAAAAAGAATTTCGTTTTATCAATTTACACCGATTTACAAAATATCATAACCTATTTTTAATTCTAAATGATTAACGAAATCATTTCTGAAAAGAATATCCAAATACCAAATCCGACCTCTATAAAACCTCCGCAAAGTCAAAGAAGTTTTTGGAAAAATCAAAGAAAAAAGATCTTCTTCTGTAAAAAATTCTTCCAACAATTTTTCTGAACTTAATTTTTTCAAAAAAGTGCGCACAGTACTTTTGTGCTTACGAGCCAAAGTTTTTATACAAGAAAACCGAAGTATATATTTGATTTGATAGAAACTCTTTTTTTTTGCGGATCCATTGTAATAATGAGAAAAATTTCTGCATATGCGCAAAAACCGGTCAAGAATATAAAAATCAGAGAAATTGGCCCAAACCGGTTTACTAATAGGATGACCCATTACATTACAAAATTTTGTTTTAGCCAATGATCTCATTAGAGGAATAATGGGAATTATTGTATCAAGTTTTTTGATAACAATTTTGATTAGAAATGAATTTTTCAACATTTGACTTCGTACTACTGAAAGATTTTGTGGAATACTTAAAAAATAGCCTAAAAAGTGAAATGAATACTGAGATAATTGGTTTATATAGATCGTTTCTGGTCCAGCCCAAATATCAAAATAACATTGCCATAAATATAGAAAATAGTATTTCCATTTATTTATCAAAAGAGGAGTATTCTTTAAAACCAGAATTGATTTTCCTTGATATCTAACATAATGAATGAAAGTATCCTTAAAGAAGAATAAGGTATATGAACAATTCTTTGTAGATATTTCTACAAGATGTTTTCTTTTTTCATAGAAAAAAATTCGCTCAAAAAAAACGCGAAAATGTTTTAACTGTAACTGAGAGGATTTGTTACGTAGAAAAAGAAAGATAGATTCATATTCCCATACATATAAATTATATAGGAACAAGAAAATTCTTAGATTCCTTTTTGAAAAAAAAGGAGAAATCCCTTTTTTTGGAGGAAAAAGACTATTCCAATTAGAATAGTAATAAAAAAAAAACCTTATTAAATGAAAGAAAGAGACATCTTTTATCCAATATCGAAGGATTTGAACCAAGATTTCCAGATGGATAGGATAAGGTATTCGTATATCTGACTTATGATTTAAATATATCAGTTTATCTTCGAAAAAGGGAAAAATGGAATGAATTGATTGCAAATTTTTATAAGATTTTACGCTTTCTAATCCCCTTAAGGAAGAGATAAATAATTGTAGAGAAAATAGAATCTCCACGACGACACCAAAACCTTCTAATATTATTTGAGAATCAAAATTATAGTTATAACCCCCAAAAGTCTTTTTGTTAGAATCGTTAGCAAAAAGAATGAAATTAGTCTGTTGATACATTCGAGTACTTAAACGTTTTACAATTAGTAAACTAAATTTATTGTTATAATCTATATTTTCTATAAAAAAGGACTCATGACCATAAGCTAGTCCATAAATAGATTCCCGAAAAAAAAGTGGGTATAGGATATCCTGGTATCGAGATCTACGGAGTTCTAAATATGCTTGATATTTCTCCATTAAACATTCAAAAAGTCTATTTGGTCAAATAAAGAATCAGAGATTCATTGGATTATCAAATGATACATAGTGCGATATGGTCAAAACAGAGAATTCTAGGTATATATACCTAGAAAACAAGTCAAACCCATGAACGGACTCTCTCTAATCGATTTTTCACCTAATTTTTTTATCTAGGATAACGAGCTAATTAAGAATCCTTTATTTTTTTTTTACCTAATCGCTCTTTTGATTTTGGAAAAAAGATATTTATCAATATACTCTTTCTTTTACACATTTATCGCTATCCCAAAATACCAATAATGGAAACTAGCTATATAGTTAGGACTCATAAAAAAAATAACCCATTCACCAGAAAAGCTTTTCCCACATCAAGCACTAACCTCTTTTTAACGTACAATTAGATGGGGTAATGATCCAAATAAAAAATAAATGAAAGCTCGATGCTTTTTGTTTCCCTATTAGAATTAGAACCACGAAGTTCTATCCCTTTATTAATGAAACCCAACTTAATTTTTTTTTTAGGAGCCAAAAATTCAAACAAAAATGTGAGCTGGATCCTATAAGAATGAAATATTTTTAAAATTCTTCATTGATACGACATGCTACTTTTTCCAGTCATTCCTTTCTGGATCAGTCGTGGTTTTACAAGCTCTACCAATAGTATCGACGAACCGATTTCTTCATAGAAATGTGTAAAAAATAGAGTCGCTCTTAAAAGCCGAGTACTCTACCATTGAGTTAGCAACCCCAATACAATTTAAAAAAGAAGGTGGATGTTTATACCCAATCGCAATCAAAAAAATAAAATTACAAAATGGAATTGTCTCAAAAACTAAAAAATGCTATACCACCTATTTATATACTATGGTTATCCATTATATAATAATATAGAAGACTCTCTATATTCGTATATATAGATCTATTCTTTTCGTATATATTTCGTATATATATATATTCATGTTTACCTTTGAATTCACTTACTGATTAATCAATCAAGTTTTTCTTGTTTTTATCGCAGAAACAAAACTAATGAACCTACAATTTGATGAAGTAATAACGCCTATTTCACGTAAGTAATTTGATCAATTTATTCACGATCGGATTATATTTATTTGATACACTGTTGTCAATATTAGTATTGAAAAGTATTGAAAAAAAAATACAACATAATACTAATAATCTTATTAATTCGATTCTTTAGTATTATGTTATAATTAGTTCTAAGAAAAATTATGGAAATATATATATATTTTTTTATTCTAAAATGATATTCTAAACTAAAAAAATGTATAAAATTATAGAAATATAGAAATCAATAGGAAAATCAAAATTGAATATAGAATATTGAATATAGAATCAATTTCATATAGAAATGGAACAGCCTCCCTATTATGTAAAATTCACATCGAAAACCGAAATAGCCGGTTTCCCTTATAAATTGTAATAAATTTTTTCGTAAAATCTCGTCTACTTAATTACGCTTCTATTCCAATACGAAACATATAAATATATTGAATAATGAAGTATCTTTGTATTCAGCTCAATCCTTCTTTTAGGAAAAGATTGTGCCGAGTTTAATTGCAATTAATCCAAAGTATCCATTGCTTCGAATTCAAATTTGATCTCCTTCCATACTTCGCAAGCAGCAGCTAATTCAGGACTCCATTTGCTAGCCTCACGGATAATTTCATTACCTTCACGAGCAAGATCACGTCCTTCATTTCGAGCCTGCACACATGCTTCAAGAGCTACTCGATTAGCTACAGCACCTGGTGCATTTCCCCAAGGGTGTCCTAAAGTTCCTCCGCCAAATTGAAGTACGGAGTCATCTCCAAAGATTTCGGTCAGAGCAGGCATATGCCAAACGTGAATACCTCCCGAAGCAACCGGCAGAACACCTGGTAGAGAAACCCAATCCTGAGTGAAATAAATACCACGACTTCGATCTTTTTCAATAAAATCATCACGCAATAAGTCAACAAAACCTAAAGTGATTTCTCTTTCCCCTTCAAGTTTACCTACTACGGTACCGGAGTGAACATGATCTCCACCAGACAAACGTAATGCTTTAGCTAGGACACGAAAGTGCATACCATGATTCTTTTGTCTGTCGATAACTGCATGCATTGCACGATGTATATGAAGAAGTAGACCATTATCCCGGCAATAATGAGCCAAGCTAGTATTTGCAGTGAATCCCCCTGTTAAATAATCATGCATTACGATAGGAACGCCTAATTCTCTGGCAAATACAGCTCTTTTTATCATTTCTTCACATGTACCCGCAGTTGCATTCAAGTAATGCCCTTTGATTTCACCTGTTTCAGCCTGTGCTTTATAAATCGCTTCAGCACAAAATAAGAAACGGTCTCTCCAACGCATAAATGGTTGGGAATTCACATTTTCATCATCTTTGGTAAAATCAAGTCCTCCACGAAGACATTCATAAACTGCTCTACCATAATTCTTAGCGGATAACCCCAATTTAGGTTTAATAGTACATCCTAATAGGGGACGACCATACTTGTTCAATTTATCTCTCTCAACTTGGATGCCATGAGGCGGACCTTGGAAAGTTTTAATATAAGCGGTTGGGATTCGCAAATCCTCCAGACGTAGAGCACGCAGTGCCTTGAACCCAAATACATTACCGACAATAGAAGTAAACATGTTAGTAACAGAACCTTCTTCAAAAAGGTCTAAGGGATAAGCTACGTAAGCAATAAATTGATTTTCTTCCCCAGCAACAGGTTCGATGTGATAGCATCGTCCTTTGTAACGATCAAGACTGGTAAGCCCATCGGTCCACACAGTTGTCCATGTACCAGTAGAAGATTCAGCGGCTACCGCGGCACCTGCTTCTTCAGGTGGAACTCCAGGTTGAGGAGTTACTCGGAATGCTGCCAAGATATCAGTATCTTTGGTTTCATAGTCAGGAGTATAATAAGTCAATTTATAATCTTTAACACCAGCTTTGAACCCAACACTTGCTTTAGTCTCTGTTTGTGGTGACATAAATCCCTCCCTACAACTCATGAATTAAGAATTCTTGAAACAATAAGGTCTACTCGATATGACTTAGGAGTTAATGAAATCTTTTATAAAAATAAACTCATATTATCAATTCATCCCAAAGGTTCGTTATTATTAAATTAAACGATGGTATTTGATTTGTCAAATACATCATTATTGTATACTCTTTTCTCTGTATGGCGCAACCCAATCTTTGTTTCTTTTCAAATAGGAATCTCCTATTTTTGAATTACGGAATCGAAAGATCTAATCTAAAGAATAAAAAAAATTTACTCTTAATCTTGACAGTGATATATGTTGTATATGTAAATCCTAGATGTAAAAATAGGCAGCTTTCCCCCCCAGAAAAGAAAAAAAGAGGTCAAAAAAAATAGGGTAAGTCTAAAAAATTGTCTACTGAGGAAATACGAAAGCCAATGATAAAAAAAAAATGAATTATAAATTAAGGTACAGGTTCGAATTCCATAGAGAATATAGATGATATTATCTAGAATGCTAGAAAAAAAGAAAAGACTTTCGAAAGATTTTATCCAATTGAAATTTTGAAAATAACTGGAATAAGATTAAGAATTCAATCATTGAAAGTGAATAAGTAAGTAAACATTTAAAGGGGATTGGTTGAATAGTACCAAAAAATGGAGTACTAATTCCCATTTCTTATTTATTATTGAATTAACCGATAAATTTGCTTTATTTTCGAACATTTCTTTTTGATTTCAAAACTTTTTCGAAAAAAAAATTGGCTTTTGATATGGGAATCAATCCTACTACTTCCGGTCCTGAAGTTTCTTCGCGTGAAAAAAAAAATCTGGGACATATTGTCCAAATAATCGGTCCGGTACTAGATGTAGCCTTTCCCCCGGGGAAGATGCCTAATATTTACAACGCTCTGGTAGTTAAGGGTCGAGATACTGTTGGTCAACAAATTAATGTGACTTGTGAAGTACAGCAATTATTAGGAAATAATCGAGTTAGAGCTGTAGCTATGAGTGCAACAGATGGTCTAATGAGAGGAATGGAAGTTATTGACACAGGAACTCCCCTAAGTGTTCCAGTAGGCGGAGCAACTCTAGGACGAATTTTCAACGTGCTTGGAGAGCCGATTGATAATTTAGGTCCTGTAGATACTCGTACAACATCTCCCATTCATAGATCTGCGCCTACCTTTATACAATTAGATACAAAATTATCTATTTTTGAAACAGGAATAAAAGTAGTAGATCTTTTAGCTCCTTATCGTCGTGGAGGAAAAATTGGACTTTTCGGTGGAGCTGGAGTAGGTAAAACAGTACTTATTATGGAATTGATCAATAACATTGCCAAAGCTCATGGAGGTGTATCTGTATTTGGCGGCGTAGGTGAGCGTACTCGTGAGGGAAATGATCTTTATATGGAAATGAAAGAATCTGGAGTAATTAATGAACAAAATATTGCAGAATCAAAAGTAGCTCTAGTATATGGTCAAATGAATGAACCGCCCGGAGCTCGTATGAGAGTTGGTTTAACTGCCCTAACTATGGCGGAATATTTTCGAGATGTCAATGAACAAGATGTACTTTTATTTATCGACAATATCTTCCGCTTCGTACAAGCAGGATCTGAAGTATCTGCTTTATTGGGTCGAATGCCCTCTGCTGTGGGTTATCAACCCACTCTTAGTACTGAAATGGGTTCTTTACAAGAAAGAATCACTTCTACCAAAGAAGGGTCCATAACTTCTATTCAAGCAGTTTATGTACCTGCAGACGATTTAACTGACCCTGCCCCTGCTACGACATTTGCACATTTAGATGCTACTACTGTACTATCAAGAGGATTAGCCGCTAAAGGTATCTATCCAGCAGTAGATCCTTTAGATTCAACCTCAACTATGCTCCAACCTCGAATCGTTGGTGAAGAACATTATGAGACTGCGCAACGAGTGAAACAAACTTTACAACGTTACAAAGAACTTCAAGACATTATAGCTATCCTTGGCTTGGACGAATTATCCGAAGAAGATCGCTTAACCGTAGCAAGAGCACGAAAAATTGAGCGTTTCTTATCACAACCTTTTTTCGTAGCAGAAGTTTTTACTGGTTCGGCTGGGAAATATGTTGGTCTAGTAGAAACAATTAGAGGGTTTAATTTGATTCTTTCTGGAGAATTAGACAGTCTTCCTGAACAAGCCTTTTATTTGGTAGGTAAT
Organism: Phaseolus vulgaris; assembly: GCF_051622355.1. NCBI lineage: Eukaryota > Viridiplantae > Streptophyta > Magnoliopsida > Fabales > Fabaceae > Phaseolus > Phaseolus vulgaris. Next base: position 11,730 of record NC_009259.1, read on the forward strand.
ATCGATGAAGCTACTGCGAAGGCTACGAACTTAGAAATGGAGAGCAATTTGAAGAAATGACTTTAAATCTTTGTGTACTGACCCCCAATCGAATTGTTTGGGATTCAGAAGTGAAGGAAATCATTTTACCTACTAATAGCGGACAAATTGGAGTATTACCTAATCATGCGCCTATTGCCTCAGCTGTTGATATAGGTATTTTGAGAATACGTCTTAAAGATCAATGGTTAACAATGGCTCTGATGGGGGGGTTTGCTAGAATAAACAATAATGAGATAACTGTTTTAGTAAATGATGCGGAAAAGGGGAGTGACATTGATCCACAAGAAGCACAGCAAACTCTTGAAATAGCAGAAACTAATTTGAATCAGGCTGAAGGCAAGAGACAAACAATTGAGGCAAATCTAACTCTTAGACGAGCTAGAACACGAGTAGAGGCTATCAATGTTATTTCATAACAAGTTGATGCGTCCAAATATCCGAAAACAAAAAAAAGAAAAAAGAAACAGTTAGAAAAAAAGAAAAAAGTAAGTAGAAAAACTTATTAGATACCACAGTCAAAGGTATCTAATAAGTTCTAACTATACCTACTATTGGATTTGAACCAATGACTCCCGCCGTATGAAAGCAATACTCTAACCACTGAGTTAAGTAGGTAATTGACGACTCCCCCTAAAGAAGAGTACTCATCTATCAGATCAATTGATTATAAATGTAATATTACTTATAAGCAATACCAACGCCCATTCAAGGAATTCGATCATGTAATATTCATCTTGACAAGCAATTATCTTCATACTATGATAAAATATGTATAAAAAGCACAAGGGCTGTAGCTCAGTTAGGTAGAGCACCTCGTTTACACGAGCGCCAATGTTTTTTTCAGAGGAGTTCATCTTGTAATCAAAAAAGTTTATCTTATATCTTATAGTAAGAAATCGGTGTCTTACTCCATTTTAAGGAACAAAACAAGAGAACACTAGCCTGACAAAGGGTTTAGCCATAAAATCGAATCCATAATTGATTTGAGATATTGATAAGGTGAATACCCATTTCTCGTCAATGCTAAACGTAAAGGGTATAACGACCTAAAAAAGATTATCTTTTCTTCCTATCTTATGAACTTTAAGGTGTATGAAGTGTCATTTCTTATCTTCTATTTTCATTTTAGTAGGTGGATAAAGAGTCCATTTAACTTAAGTTGATCTAGGCCAGAAGCAGACCTACGTCAAGATAATCCTTCTTTGAAACACTTTGGTAGTGCTCTTTGATTGTTATACAAATAAAAAAGAAGAGCATAGGGAATCATCTCTTTATTCTTTACTGTCAAGAAAAAAGATGGTGGACTAACTAATATTTTGATCAGTTAATGAAAAAGCTCAATGCAAAAAAAATGCACGTTGGGTTTTGAAAACAATTGAAATCATTGAGATAATAATGAGTTTTAGCTGTTTTACCGAGAAGGTCTACGGTTCGAGTCCGTATAGCCCTAATATTCCTACAGATACTAATAATATTCAGAATATTGAGGATCAAATCTATATCATTACTAAGACTATTCCTAAAAAATAAAAACAATTTTTAAATTTATATCCGAACATATTCATATTCGATAGAATAATCTTAATATTAGTATATTAAGCTAGTCTAAAAAAATGGAGACTTTAGACTAAAAATTAAAAGGAATTCGGTATATTTTCTACATTCAGAGGAGTACTTTTATGTTTCTTCTTTACGAATATGATATTTTTTGGGCATTTCTAATAATATCAAGTTTGATTCCTATTTTAGCATTTCTAATTTCTGGAATTTTAGCCCCCATTAGCAAGGGACCTGAAAAACTTTCTAGTTATGAATCCGGAATAGAACCAATAGGCGATGCTTGGTTACAATTTCGAATCCGTTATTATATGTTTGCTCTCATTTTTGTTGTTTTTGATGTTGAAACGGTTTTTCTTTATCCATGGGCAATGAGTTTCGATGTATTAGGGGTATCCGTATTTTTAGAAGCTTTCTTATTCGTGCTTATCCTAATTGTTGGTTCAGTTTATGCATGGCGAAAGGGGGCATTAGAATGGTCTTAATTCTTGATTATTTAGACAATTAGAAAAAAATATTGAAACAATTATGAATTCCATTGAGTTTCCCTTACTTGATCAAACAACCCAAAATTCAGTTATTTCAACTACATTAAATGATTTTTCAAATTGGTCAAGATTATCCAGTTTATGGCCGCTTCTTTATGGTACCAGTTGTTGCTTCATTGAATTTGCTTCATTAATAGGATCACGATTCGATTTTGATCGTTATGGACTAGTACCACGATCGAGTCCTAGGCAGGCGGACCTCATTTTAACCGCGGGCACTGTAACTATGAAAATGGCCCCTTCTTTAGTTCGATTATATGAACAAATGCCCGAACCTAAATATGTTATTGCTATGGGAGCCTGTACAATTACGGGGGGGATGTTTAGTACCGATTCTTATAGTACTGTTCGAGGCGTAGATAAGCTAATTCCTGTAGATGTATATTTGCCGGGCTGTCCACCTAAACCGGAGGCCATTATAGATGCTATAACAAAACTTCGTAAGAAAATATCTCGAGAAATATATGAAGATCCAATAAGTTTTCAACGAGAGAATAGATGTTTTACTATCAACCACAAGTTTCATGTTGGATACAGTACTTATACTGGCAATTATGGTCAAGAATTTTTCTATCAACCGCCATCTACTTCAGAGATAGCGTCTGACACATTTTTTTAAAGTACAATTGTAAAAAGCAATTCCTTTTTTAAAAATTTCATCGTAATGTAAATCTAAAATACTAATACCAAATTCATAAAAAAATGAAGGAGAAGCAAAAAATGCAAGGTCGTTTGTCTTCTTGGCTAGTAAAACATGGACTAATTCATAGATCCTTGGGTTTCGATTACCTAGGAGTAGAAACTTTACAAATAAAGCCCGAGGATTGGCATTCCATTGCTGTCATTTTATATGTATATGGTTACAATTATCTACGTTCCCAATGTGCCTATGATGTAGCACCTGGAGGACTCTTAGCTAGTGTATATCATCTTACAAGAATAGAGTATGGTATAAATCAACCCGAAGAGGTATGCATAAAAATATTTGTATCAAGAAAAAATCCCAGAATTCCTTCTATTTTTTGGGTTTGGAAAAGTGCGGATTTTCAAGAACAGGAATCTTATGATATGTTGGGAATCTCTTATGATAGTCATCCGCGTCTAAGACGTATTTTAATGCCCGAAAATTGGATAGGATGGCCTTTGCGTAAAGATTATATCGCTCCAAATTTTTATGAAATACAAGATGCTCACTAAATGATAAAAATAAGAAACTAATCCAAACTTCAGCAACCCCAGATATTCAAAGAATATTAGTACATTCTTTTATAGATCAGACAAAATAATTGATTGACATTCAATCAGACAGAATAATCGAAGTCTCATTCAGATATTATTATGTATGTGAGAAATAACAAAATTCATAAATAATAGAATAATATAGGGTTTCAAATAGGATAGGGGTTCCTTAAGATTCTAAAACAAAAACAATACTTATTTCTTATCAGTCAAGCCAATAAAAGAAATAGGATGAACTGCAAAAATTCTTTATCTTTATCAAAAACTATATAACATACACATCAACAGCAATTATATGGCCACGAAAAAAAAACACAAAGAAAAGGGCTTGATTCTCTTTTGGTAATCCTTATAAGATGAATTCTTAATATTCTCACTCCACCCCAGAACTCCGACTTTTAGGTCTTTTAACCAACTAATTAAACCACTCCAATATTATGGAAATAGAAACCTTTCTTTGTATCGCAGAAAAAAAAAGGAAAAAAATAGATAAAGAATTCATTATCTATATATAGATATAGATACGATAGATAAACGAATATACCTAAAAAAATGCATCTATTCTTTAATCGTCTAGGAACAGTATATCTACAGATACCTAAATAGATAAAAGAAATATGTTATGTATGAGAATATAGAAAGAAGAGCACAAATTTGTCTGAGTATTTATCCCCATGAATATGGGGGATAGATACTCAGACAAATGAATATTGTGCCAGGAACCAGATTTGAACTGGTGACACGAGGATTTTCAGTCCTCTGCTCTACCAACTGAGCTATCCCGACCATTCTTGCAGCTTAAGACTTTTATTTGAAAAAATTATTGGAATATATGTGAATGAATCTATATCAACTAAGTAAAAAAAAAAGTTTGTAAGTGAGTTTCCGTAGTAATAATTCTTTTATATTGTTAATCGTTAATTACGCATATTCAAATTCTTTGCTCAAAAATAAGATATTCATTTATACCTTTCTCATTCAAAAAAATGATATGTGTTTCACATATATATCTATCTATATATATATTCCAAAACTAGTGACTTGTGATTATGTAAGAAAATTATGATAGATAGGAAATTGATGAAAATAAAAATTCCAATTTAGTTGGGAAAGAATAAATCGAATAAAACACATAAATAACAACTTAAAGATAGAGAGGGTATAGGAAAAAATTAGAAAGTGAAACAGGTTTTTTGGGGATAGAGGGACTTGAACCCTCATGATTTATTAAGTCGACGGATTTTCCTCTTACTTTCAATTTCATTGTTGTCGGTATTGACATGTAGAATAGGACTCTATCTTTATTCTCATCTGATTGATCAGTTCTTCAAGGGTTTTATCCGATTATGATAAAGTGAATAATTTCATCAAGAAATATTCCATCTTTTCTTCAACTTCGAGTTGGTTTGATTCACATCTTTCATTTGTGAATATTTTTATCACAAATCGATCTTCATTAATAAATAGTAATAAATTGAAAGAGTATTTCAGTATATATATGTCTCTAAATGTTTATTTTTGATCCATTCCTGGAATTTTGGTGAAAGGATTCTTTTACTAATGCAAGAAAAAAAGTCGTCAATTTCGTTTGTTAGAACAGCTTCCATAGAGTCTCTGCACCTATCCCTTTTTTATTATCACTTTCTGAATTTTTCTTTTTTTCAGAAAACGGGATTTGGCTCAGGATTGCCCATTGTGAATTCCAGGGTTTCTCTGAATTTGAAAATGATCACTTGGTAAGTTTCCATACCAAAACTCAATCCAATTAAGTCCGTAGCGTCTACCAATTTCGCCATATCCCCATCATTTTTTTGATATTTGAATCTGATTATAATATAATGCTCTTTTTTCATTTCTATTATGAGAATAATGCGGAAACTTTTGAATTCATTAAATCCATATTATTCTATTCAATATTCAAAACCCTTTTTTCTCCAATTTTCTTGATTTTATTTCATCTATACTCGATACCTTTATTTGCTTGAATCAGAACTGATTCTAATATCTATATATTAACAATTCAATATATACAGATATAGACCACATATCTACTTATCTTCTATGTACCTACTTTTATTATTTTTTCATACAATTTTCAATACTCGAATGGTCGATTCTTTTTATTTTTTTTTGTTTTTGCTGAAAAGAAAGAAACAATCCATTTATTCATATACAATTGATATAACTCAAACGAATCTAGTGGCTATAAAAAATCATTCTTTTAATGTAGAATTAGACATTTCTTTAAGAATCTGGAATTCCTTAATATTTACGAAAATTGACTTTCAATACTAATAAATAATCTTTTTGAAATCAATCAATTTAATAATATATATCTAGAATATTAGATCAAAAGAGATTATATTCATATTCATTATTATCTTGCACTTTATGTTATGGACTAACATAACATATAAATAATAGAAATTCTAAATATTGGGTTTGATTTTCTATATTTTCTATGTTTGTATTCATTTGAATTTTGTTATAAAGAACTAAAAATTTATAACTCAGATCCCATGAAATTCTTCTGCATATGTATATTTCGTTTACGTTAGCCGGTTTAGCTCAGAGGTTAGAGCATCGCATTTGTAATGCGATGGTCATCGGTTCGAATCCGATAACCGGCTTTTCTCAATTTGTTTTTTACATAATTGATAATATCTTTTTTAGAAATAAAAAATTGGGAGAGTTCGATCTCTCCGGAAGAAATCAAGAAAGAAACCTACTTTTTTGTATTTTTTTATATACAATACAATAAAGTTCGGATATTGATAAAATTAGTCTAATTCTTCTTTGTACTATAAAACTTTAGTAGATTTCGCTTCATTTCATTTATATATAATATTTTCCATTTCGTTTAGTTTTCATTTTGATTTATAATATTTTTCATTTTAAAAAAGGAGTTTTTATGTCACGTTACAGAGGACCTTGTTTCAAAAAAATACGTCGTCTGGGATATTTACCAGGACTTACTAGTAAAAAGCCAACAGTCAAAAACGAACTTAGAAATCAATTGCGCTTCAGTAAAAAATCTCAATATCGTATTCGTTTAGAAGAAAAACAAAAATTGCGTTTTCATTATGGTCTTACAGAACGACAATTGCTGAAATACGTTCGTATCTCCGGAAAAGCTAAAGGATCAACTGGTCAGGTTTTATTACAACTACTTGAAATGCGCTTGGATAACATACTTTTTCGATTGGGTATGGCTGCGACTATTCCTCAAGCCCGCCAATTCATAAACCATAGACATGTTTTAGTTAATGGTCGTATAGTAGATATACCAAGTTATCGTTGCAAACCTCAAGATATTATTACAGCGAAGGATGAACAAAAATCGAAAACTCTGATTCAAAATTATCTTGATTCAGCCCCCCGTGATAAATTGCCAAATCATTTGACTGTTCACCCTTTCCAATATAAAGGTTTAATTAATCAAATAATAGATAATAAATGGGTTGGTTTGAAAATCAATGAATTACTGGTTGTAGAATATTATTCTCGTCAAACTTAAACCTAACTAAAATAACAAGAGTTTTTTTTTTGACGAGGATTTTCTGTTATTCAGATATCATAGACATGGATATGGAAAAATTGATATTCCTTGCCCACCCGTTATCCACTATTTTTTGTATTAGCGAAAAATTAGGAATAGAGAGTCCATATCAACAAATTTGAAATAATAGTATGCATTGGGATGAGTAATATTGATGAATTTGGTAAAGATTCGGAAAGAGAGGGATTCGAACCCCCGGTAAACAAAAAGCCTACATAGCAGTTCCAATGCTACGCCTTGAACCACTCGGCCATCTCTCCTATATAATGATGCCCAGAAACCGGTTGAATGTTGAATAGTGAATCAGTCATATTTTTAATCAATGCATAAAACCTATTCAAACTATCAAAATAAAAAGTAAAATTAGAAATACAAAGTAAAATAAAAAAAAACCTCCTACAAGGTCTTAGGATAAACAAATTTGATTAATTAGTTTATTTTTACGTTATTTCGCACTGTATTGTACAATTCCTTTATTTGTGGGATTGATTTCTCACACCAGAATTAATTAAATTATAGAATGGATTTATACCTATGCCTAGATCTCGGATAAATGAAAATTTTATTGATAAGACCTTTTCAATTGTAGCCAATATCTTATTACGAATAATTCCGACAACTTCAGGAGAAAAAAGGGCATTCACTTATTACAGAGATGGTGTGATTTGATTCCATTTTTTTTTTACCGAAATCGGTAAAAAAAAATGGAAAAAACTCACGCGTGTTGAAGGTGAAATTTGTAAATAAAAAAAAGGATTAATTCCTTCTGTCGTGTATCCTCGATTAATGAAGCCTTATATGCTTGAACTTTAGGTTTCTAGTATTAAGCGAAAGGTTATACCTATACTTATGGGGTTAGGTCAACCCCAAATTACTAGTACTGATAGGCAACATTGGGAAAGAAGCACTACGCTTGGGAATCAAGGACACGAAAACTTTGTATCTATCTATATCCATGGCTTATCGAGATTGGGACTAACAGGAATGGTTGGGACAATCAATATCCATCTCGTTCATATTTTGGATACCCATAGAACCATCGAAGATTATTGAAGTGACTAATTCCAGGAAATTAAGCAGCGTAGAGGACAAAGAAATTGTTGAAGTTATTTTTTTTTATCAAGTACCTACATACTTCATGTTAAGAAATAATTTTTGACAGGAAGGTTGGCTAGAGATTTATTGTAAAAACACTAGCTCTGTTCAGTTGAAAATGAGAATACTGGAATCTTTTTTGATTTTATGGATTTTTATCATTACACACATAAGGGGGGAGCCGTATGAGATGAAAATCTCACGTACAGTTCTGGAGCGGAGATTCTTTGAACCAAATGACGACCGTAACGGATGTCAGCTCAATCTGAAGGAAATTATGCAGAAGCTTTACAGAATTATTATGAGGCTATGCGACTGGAAATTGATCCCTATGATCGAAGTTATATACTTTATAACATAGGCCTTATTCACACAAGTAACGGAGAACATACTAAAGCTTTGGAATATTATTTTCGGGCGCTCGAACGAAACCCATTTTTACCCCAAGCTTTTAATAATATGGCCGTGATCTGTCATTACGTGCGACTATCTCCACTATAGAAAGAAAAAAGAAAAGAACAAGCAAATCCACAAATTTTAATAGAATAAATATCAAGAATGATAAATAATAAAGGCTTTCTACATATACATATATCGTCCAAAACTACGATTTTTATCAGCTGTAGCAAAGAAACTTCCTTCATAGAAGTAAAAATATGAAGAAATCAATATGTCTAGATACCCTCTTTTTCTATGGATAAAAGATCTAATTGATAAAGTAAGCATCGTAAGGATCAATTAACACGGTTTTGAGTCGATATAATAAAAACTGCTTACTTATCTCATGATAAATAAAGAAGTCAGGAATTCACTTATGTAATAAAATGGATCCCCTGATATTTTGAGCAGCGGTGTAGTATCAAATCCCAAAGATAGAAAGTATTTTCTCTTTACTTATAAGAACTTAGAAGATAAGAAAGAAAAAACTTTTACCAAGATTCTATAGAAATGAATATATCATATATTTTTGTATATTATATATAAAATCGAGATAGTTACCTTTCAGAAAATTAGAATTATAATGAGGGCGTTAATGCCAATGCTTTATTCCCTTTTCTGAAGGTAGGAGAAAAGATAAAACTAAAAAAAGATAAAATTCTTTGAAATTCTTTATTTTTTAGTAAAAATTCAAGTTTGAAACTCATATTAATAACTTCTTTTTTTCTTTTAGTTAACTTCAAGATAATAGAACAAAAAAAGAATTGACTACTGAGCCGTATGAGTCAGGAAATTCTCAAGTACGGTTCTAAGGAAAGGAATTGACTCACCTATTTCGACCGAGGAGAACAGGCCATTCGACAGGGAGACTCAGAAGTTGCGGAGTCTTGGTTTAATCAAGCCGCTGAATATTGGAAACAAGCTATAGCTCTTACCCCCGGTAATTATATTGCAGCACAGAATTGGTTGAAGATCACAGGGCGTTTTGAATAAGAACATTCTTTGTTCTTTTTTTTTTTCTTATATATTTATCTATCTATATATAGATAGATAAATATATATGGTTATAAATTCTTGTTTGTTGTCCCTATTAATCAAATTAAAAAATCATTTCTATAGGAACGACCAATCACAGAATTAAAATATATCCCTTCTCATTTTGTTCGATTTTGTCTAGTATTTCATAGAAATAAACGAGATGTGGATACAGTAGAGAATTTTCTCCTTTTTTCTGCTATTGAAACTAATATTCAATCAAATTAATAAAAGAAAAGAGACCTTCATTAAAAAAAATAAATAAAATACAGGTATATTGTCTAATAATAAATGCTAATGCCTGCTCACGAGATTTGAAATAGAGTACATACTAATACTTTATCTAAAAAAAAGGAGTTCCATCTAGCAACTTCTGAATAAAATCTGAATACATTTGATTATAGGCTGCATGAAAAATTATTGAACTTCCATTCAGAGTTCCCAAAAAGGTCTTAGAAGATTGAAAAGGGTCCATTGAGCGCCCCACTGTTATGTCATAATAGATTTGAACACTTGCCCCGAATTGACTTCGAGATCATAATTGTTCTAGTGAAAAACTAAATAAATGAAATTAACTTAACTAAGATATCAAATACATGAGAGATAGGAGAGAACAAAACTCAATAGAAACATCTCTAATAAGTTCACTAATTCTGTTTTATGTTGGCAGGTCTCTTTGTATGTGTTGTCTGGAAAGAGGAGGACTCAATGATTATTCGTTCACCGGAACCAGAAGTTAAAATTTTGGTAGATAGGGATCCTATAAAAACTTCTTTTGAGGAATGGGCAAAACCTGGTCATTTCTCAAGAACAATAGCTAAGGGACCAGATACTACTACTTGGATCTGGAACCTACATGCTGACGCTCATGATTTTGATAGCCATACTAATGATTTAGAGGAGATTTCCCGAAAAGTGTTTAGTGCTCATTTCGGCCAACTCTCTATCATCTTTCTTTGGCTGAGTGGCATGTATTTTCATGGTGCTCGTTTTTCCAATTATGAGGCATGGTTAAGTGATCCTACTCACATTAGGCCTAGTGCTCAGGTGGTTTGGCCAATAGTGGGTCAAGAAATATTGAATGGTGATGTAGGGGGAGGGTTCCGAGGAATACAAATAACCTCTGGTTTTTTTCAGATTTGGAGAGCATCTGGAATAACTAATGAATTACAACTCTATTGTACTGCAATTGGTGCATTGGTCTTTGCAGCCTTAATGCTTTTTGCTGGTTGGTTTCATTATCACAAAGCTGCTCCAAAATTGGCTTGGTTCCAAGATGTAGAATCTATGTTGAATCACCATTTGACAGGGCTCCTAGGGTTGGGATCTCTTTCTTGGGCAGGACATCAAATACATGTATCTTTACCTATTAACCAATTTCTAAATGCTGCAGTAGATCCCAAAGAGATACCACTTCCTCATGAATTTATCCTAAATCGGGATCTTTTGGCTCAACTTTATCCGAGTTTTGCCGAGGGAGCAACTCCATTTTTCACCTTGAATTGGTCAAAATATGGAGAATTTCTTACTTTTCGTGGAGGATTAGATCCAGTAACTGGAGGTCTATGGCTGACCGATATTATACACCATCATTTAGCTATTGCAATTCTTTTCTTGATAGCGGGTCACATGTATAGGACCAACTGGGGTATTGGTCACAGTATAAAAGACATTTTAGAGGCACATAAAGGTCCATTTACAGGCCAGGGTCATAAAGGTCTATATGAGATCCTAACAACGTCATGGCATGCTCAATTATCTATTAATCTAGCTATGTTAGGCTCTTTGACCATTGTTGTAGCTCACCATATGTATTCTATGCCTCCTTATCCATACCTAGCTACTGACTATGGGACACAACTGTCATTGTTTACACATCACATGTGGATTGGTGGATTTCTCATAGTCGGTGCTGCTGCGCATGCAGCTATTTTTATGGTAAGAGATTATGATCCGACTATTCGATACAACGATCTATTAGATCGTGTCCTTAGACATCGTGATGCAATCATATCACATCTTAACTGGGTATGTATCTTTTTAGGTTTTCACAGTTTTGGTTTGTATATTCATAATGATACCATGAGCGCTTTAGGGCGCCCTCAAGATATGTTTTCAGATACCGCTATACAATTACAGCCGATCTTTGCTCAATGGATCCAAAATACCCACGCTTTAGCACCTGGTACAACAGCCCCAGGTGCAGCAACAAGTACCAGTTTGACTTGGGGAGGTGAAAATTTAGTAGCAGTAGGCGGTAAAGTTGCTTTGTTACCTATTCCATTAGGAACTGCGGATTTTTTGGTCCATCATATTCATGCATTTACAATTCATGTAACAGTATTGATACTCTTAAAGGGTGTTCTATTTGCTCGTAGTTCACGATTGATACCGGATAAAGCAAATCTAGGTTTTCGTTTCCCTTGTGATGGACCTGGAAGAGGGGGTACATGCCAAGTATCCGCTTGGGATCATGTCTTCTTAGGACTATTTTGGATGTACAATTCAATTTCGGTAGTCATTTTCCATTTCAGTTGGAAAATGCAGTCAGATGTTTGGGGTAGTATAAGTGATCAAGGGATAGTAACTCATATCACAGGAGGAAATTTTGCGCAGAGTTCCATTACCATTAATGGGTGGCTCCGTGATTTCTTATGGGCGCAGGCATCCCAGGTAATTCAGTCTTACGGTTCTTCATTATCTGCATATGGTCTTTTTTTCTTGGGTGCACATTTTGTATGGGCTTTTAGTTTAATGTTTCTATTCAGCGGGCGTGGTTATTGGCAAGAACTTATTGAATCCATTGTTTGGGCTCATAATAAATTAAAAGTTGCTCCTGCTACTCAGCCCAGAGCCTTGAGCATTGTACAAGGACGTGCTGTAGGAGTAACACATTACCTTCTAGGTGGAATTGCCACAACATGGGCATTCTTCTTAGCAAGAATTATTGCAGTAGGATAATAGCTAGGAGGATTTGAAAATCATTATGGCATTAAGATTTCCAAGCTTTAGTCAAGGCTTAGCTCAAGACCCCACTACTCGTCGTATTTGGTTTGGTATTGCTACCGCACATGACTTCGAAAGTCATGATGATATTACTGAGGAACGTCTTTATCAGAATATTTTTGCTTCTCATTTCGGGCAATTAGCAATCATTTTTCTGTGGACTTCCGGGAATCTCTTTCATGTAGCTTGGCAAGGGAATTTTGAGACATGGGTACAGGATCCTTTACATGTAAGACCTATTGCTCATGCAATTTGGGATCCTCATTTTGGTCAACCAGCTGTAGAAGCTTTTACCCGAGGAGGTGCTCTAGGCCCTGTTAATATAGCCTATTCTGGTGTTTATCAATGGTGGTATACAATCGGTTTACGTACTAATGGGGATCTTTATACTGGAGCTATTTTTCTATTAATTCTATCTACTATATCTTTAATAGCGGGTTGGTTACACCTGCAACCAAAATGGAAACCAAGTGTTTCGTGGTTTAAAAATGCTGAATCCCGCCTCAATCATCATTTGTCAGGACTATTCGGAGTAAGTTCCTTGGCTTGGACAGGACATTTAGTCCATGTCGCTATTCCGGGGTCCAGGGGGGAATACGTTCGATGGAATAATTTATTAGGTATATTGCCGCATCCCGAAGGATTAGGTCCATTTTTTACAGGTCAGTGGAATCTTTATGCTCAAAACCCCGATTCCAATAATCATATATTTGGTACCCCTCAAGGAGCAGGAACTGCTATTCTAACACTTCTCGGGGGATTTCATCCGCAAACTCAAAGTTTATGGTTGACCGATATTGCACACCATCATTTGGCTATTGCATTTATTTTTCTAGTTGCTGGCCATATGTATAGAACTAACTTCGGGATTGGTCACAGTATTAAAGATCTTTTAGAAGTACATACTCCTCCGGGAGGTAGATTGGGGCGTGGACATAAGGGTCTTTATGACACAATCAATAATTCAATTCATTTTCAATTAGGTCTTGCTCTAGCCTCTTTAGGGGTTATTACTTCCTTGGTAGCACAACACATGTACTCTTTACCTGCTTATGCGTTTATAGCGCAAGACTTTACTACTCAAGCTGCCTTATATACTCATCATCAATATATAGCAGGCTTCATTATGACAGGGGCTTTTGCTCATGGAGCTATCTTTTTTATTAGAGATTATAATCCAGAGCAGAATAAAGATAATGTCTTGGCAAGAATGTTAGACCATAAAGAAGCTATCATATCCCACTTAAGTTGGGCTAGCCTCTTTCTGGGGTTCCATACTCTTGGACTTTATGTCCATAACGATGTCATGCTTGCTTTTGGTACTCCGGAGAAACAAATTTTGATTGAACCTATATTTGCTCAATGGATACAATCTGCTCATGGGAAAACTTCCTATGGGTTTGATATACTTTTATCTTCAACGAACAGTCCGGCGTTCAATGCGGGACGAAGCATATGGTTGCCTGGTTGGTTAAACGCTGTAAATGAGAATAGTAATTCTCTATTCTTAACAATAGGGCCTGGAGACTTCTTGGTTCATCATGCTATTGCTCTTGGTTTACATACAACTACATTGATCTTAGTAAAAGGTGCTTTGGATGCGCGTGGTTCTAAGTTAATGCCTGATAAAAAAGATTTTGGTTATAGTTTTCCTTGTGATGGCCCGGGACGAGGCGGAACTTGTGATATTTCCGCTTGGGACGCATTTTATTTGGCAGTTTTCTGGATGTTAAATACCATTGGATGGGTTACTTTTTATTGGCATTGGAAACACATTACACTATGGCAGGGTAATATTTCACAGTTTAATGAATCTTCTACCTATTTGATGGGATGGTTAAGAGATTATCTATGGTTGAACTCTTCACAACTTATCAATGGATATAACCCCTTTGGTATGAATAGTTTATCAGTCTGGGCATGGATGTTCTTGTTTGGACATCTTGTTTGGGCTACTGGATTTATGTTCTTAATTTCCTGGCGCGGATATTGGCAGGAATTGATTGAAACTTTGGCATGGGCTCATGAACGTACACCTTTGGCTAATTTGATTCGATGGAGAGATAAACCAGTGGCTCTTTCCATTGTGCAAGCAAGATTGGTTGGACTAGCCCACTTTTCCGTAGGTTATATATTTACTTATGCAGCCTTCTTAATTGCCTCTACATCGGGCAAATTCGGTTAATTTCATTCTTTATTCAATATATCTGGAAAGAATATAATTTCCTTCTAGAATAGAATATCATTTCCTTCTATAGGCAAGAGAAGCCACTTATACATCTAGGATCCGACTTCTATCATTGATACTAATAGCAAATTAACCATTATTATGGCAAGGAAAAGTGTGATTCAGAGGGAGAAGAAGAGACAAAAATTGGAACAGAAATATCATTTGATTCGCCGATCCTCAAAAAAAGAAATAAGCAAAGTTCCGTCGTTAAGTGATAAATGGGAAATTCATGGAAAATTAGAATCACTACCGCGTAATAGTGCACCTATACGTCTTCATCGACGTTGTTTTTCAACCGGAAGACCGAGAGCTAATTATCGAGACTTTGGATTATCTGGACACATACTTCGGGAAATGGTTCATGCATGTTTCTTGCCGGGTGCAACAAGATCCAGTTGGTAAGGATTCCAAATTATCTTCATTTTTTTTTTTCATTTTATTATCAGCGATCATAGGATGGTCCCTTTACCGTTATGTATAAATGGTTTATTCTATTTGTATATATATGGTAAAGGGATGCATTCAATCTTTGTTTTTGTTCATTAGTTATCAATTCTTTTTTTTATCGCGGAGTAGAGCAACTTGGTAGCTCGCAAGGCTCATAACCTTGAAGTTACGGGTTCAAATCCCGTCTCCGCAACTTTTTGAATTTGATAAAAACAAGGTTTCAAGAAGGGCATTATACGCAGTAAATTCTATGGCATTTGTCATACTATGACTATTAAATACATAGGGCGGATAGCGGGAATCGAACCCGCGTCTTCTCCTTGGCAAAGAGAAATTTTACCATTCGACTATATCCGCATTTTCATTGTACTTGATATGCGATTCTATTTGTACAGAGATGGGCCTTATATTCTATTAGGGATAATTCAAAAGAAATGTATATAATATATATTGTCTCCCAAATAAAATCTTTTAGATTACTATTCCTTTTTATCAAAAATTCCTATTTCTATTATTATATATTATTTTTTTCTATGTATCTATAGAATTGAAATTCTCATTCTATCGAATATTTTAATTGACTTTTTTAAGAAAAAAGAAAGTTCCTATGAATATTCATTTAATAGAATAAAAAATTCTATTTATTTCTATAGAGATACAGATCGATGGTATATATTTTGAATGAATTACTAGACGACGTAGAAATAGATTTATAGTAGATTTATAGTATTTCATTTGAATATTCTATTCATATCATATTAATATGAATAGAATATTCAAATGAAATACAAATTTTTATATTTCATTTTTTCTATTGTATTTATTTGAGTTTCACAATGTACCACCATATAAGTATAAGATATAAGATTTTTCCAATAGAAGAAGTTTACTCCCCCTTAGAATGTAATGTGTTATAGTTGTCTTTTTTTTTTACTAACTAATCTATTCCCTTTTTTATATGCCTGACAATCCGAAAGAATTCTGAGGGAGGGGTCATTTCGTTTTGAATCTAGAATAAAAATAACTTCAAGAAATGAGAGAATTAAGAATACCCACTAGAAACACTAATCCAATCCATAATGATGTACCAGAAAATAGAACATTTTTGTTATTTGACCAACCTTCAGGAGAAGCAAATAAAACAGGTACACTAATCAATAAAAGAAATGAAATAGCAATTAATGCAAAAACAGCTAATTGGAAAGCAATAGTCATGTTTCTAATCCTCCAATTTACCAACAAAAGAACTTTACCATTTGATCCCCCAACCCCTTAAAATACCTTTATTGAAAAAAAAATTTGTAAATGGAAAAATGCAGAAGGGTTTTATCATGAATTCATTGATTTTCTATAATTGATTATCAACCCTTTTGAGGCTTGGATCGAGGATAGTTTTTTTACTTCACAAAAAGACATGCTGGATTTTGCACCTATATACATACATACCGATCGAAAACTAAACCAATAGATTCACATAGAATACCTTTCCTATGGATAGATAATAGAAAGAGTATCAATTCATATGCTCATGGTCTATTCAGTGGAATAATAATAAAAAAATATATATATATTAGATATTAGCTTTTGGAGAGATGGCTGAGTGGTTGATAGCCCCGGTCTTGAAAACCGGTATAGTTTGAAAGAAAGAACTATCGAGGGTTCGAATCCCTCTCTCTCCTTTTTATCGGTAAATAAAGTTTTTGATTTTCTGAGTTTCTATCGAATCTTTTTTTTCGGACTGGGCTATATCATCCCGAAAAAAAAGATTCGATAGAAACTCAGAAAAAAGGAAAAGAAATTCGTCTTTACGCCTCGCTCCACTCAACCAAATAATTATAGTAAAAGAAAAGTGATTTCTACTTCATTGGATCTCATGTCTCAATTAAGAGGAGTCATGGAAAGAACAGGTTCAAAATCGCGATCAATTCCTTTTTCAAATCCTGCGGCAGCTGCGCGAGCTCTTCCCGCGTGCCATAAATGGCCTACAAATAGAAAGAATCCTAGAACAAAATGAGAAGTAGCTAACCAACTTCTAGGAGAAACATAATTTACTGCATTAATCTCTGTAGCTACGCCACCCACGGAATTTAAGGAACCTAAAGGAGCATGAGTCATATATTCCGCAGAACGACGTTCTTGCCAAGGCTGTATATCTTTTTTCAGTCTACTCAAGTCTAAACCATTAGGACCCCTTAGAGGTTCTAACCAAGGAGCACGCAAATCCCAAAAACGCATAGTTTCTCCGCCAAAAATAACTTCGCCAGTCGGGGAACGCATTAGATATTTACCTAAACCTGTAGGTCCTTGAGCAGATCCTACATTAGCCCCAAGACGTTGGTCTCTAACTAGAAAAGTAAATGCTTGAGCTTGAGAAGCTTCTGGACCAGTGGGCCCATAAAACTCACTAGGATAAGCGGTATTATTAAACCAGACAAAGCAACAAGCAATAAAACCAAAAACAGATAAAGCACCTAAACTATAAGATAAGTAAGCTTCTCCAGACCATACAAGTGCACGCCGAGCCCATGCAAAGGGTTTGGTTAAGATATGCCAGATTCCACCAAGTATACAAATGGAACCCAACCATACATGCCCTCCAATTATATCTTCCAAATCGTCCACACTAACAATCCATCCTTCGCCCCCAAAAGGTGATTTTAATAAATATCCAAATAGAATACTTGGACTAAGGGTCAAATTGGTTATTTTTCTTACATCTCCCCCCCCCGGAGCCCATGTATCATATATACCTCCAAAATAAAGAGCCTTGAATACTAGAAGAAAAGCACCTATACCTAACAAGATTAAGTGAATACCCAAAATTGTAGTCATTTTATTTCTATCTTTCCATACATAACCGAAGAAGGGAAAAGATTCTTCAAGAGTCTCAGGTCCCAGAAGTGCATGATAAATACCGCCAAAGCCCAATACTGCAGAGGAAATTAAGTGAAGTACTCCAGACACAAAGTATGGAAAGGTGTCTATAACTTCCCCTCCAGGACCTACTCCCCAACCTAGAGTAGCTAGATGGGGAAGCAAAATTAAACCTTGTTCATACATGGGCTTCTCGGGTACGAAATGAGCCACTTCAAAAAGGTTCATTGCTCCGGCCCAGAATACTATTAATCCAGCATGGGCTACATGGGCCCCTAATAGTTTACCGGATAAATTGATAAGTCGGGCATTCCCGGCCCACCAAGCGAAACCGGTAGTTTCCTGGTCACGACCAGTTAAAGCTAAAGTTCCATTAAAGAGCGTTTCCACGTGGTAGAACCTCCTCAGGGAATATAAGGTTTTCATGAGGCTGATCTTGAGCTGCCATCCACGCACGAATACCTTCGTTTAAGAGAATATTTTTGGTGTAGAAAGTCTCAAATTCAGGATCTTCCGCTGCGCGGATTTCTTGAGAAACGAAATCATAAGCACGTAAGTTCAGGGCCAAACCGACTACCCCAAGAGCACTCATCCATAAACCAGTTACTGGTACAAATAACATAAAGAAATGTAACCAACGTTTATTGGAAAAAGCAACCCCAAAGATTTGGGACCAAAAGCGATTAGCAGTAACCATTGAATAAGTTTCTTCAGCTTGGGTTGGGTTAAAAGCACGGAATGTATTTGCACCATCACCATCTTCAAATAAAGTATTTTCTACGGTTGCACCATGAATAGCGCATAGTAGTGCAGCGCCCAATACACCAGCAACTCCCATCATATGAAATGGGTTTAATGTCCAATTATGAAATCCTTGGAAAAAGAGGATGAATCGAAAAATAGCTGCTACACCAAAACTAGGAGCAAAGAACCAACCAGACTGACCCAGTGGATAAATAAGGAATACAGAAACAAAAACAGCAATTGGACCTGAGAATGCGATTGCATTATAAGGTCGTAATTGAACAGATCGAGCAAGTTCAAATTGACGTAACATGAAACCTATTAATCCGAAAGCACCATGGAGAGCAACAAAAGTCCACAGACCACCTAACTGACACCAACGGGTAAAATCTCCCTGTGCTTCAGGACCCCACAGTAACAACAAAGAGTGTGATAAACTATTAGCGGGAGTGGAAACTGCAGCGGTTAAGAAGTTGCAGCCTTCTAAATAAGAACTTGCCAAGCCGTGAGTATACCATGAAGTTACAAAGGTCGTACCTGTAAACCAACCCCCCAAGGCGAAATAGGCGCACGGAAAGAGTAATAGACCGGACCAACCCACAAAAACGAAACGGTCCCTCCGCAACCAGTCATCCATAATATCAAATAAATCCTTTTCATCTTTGGTAAATTTACCAAGAGCTATAGTCATAGCGATCCTCCTATTCAACTACTTCAACCATTTCCCAACACCTCATAGAGCATTTTCAGAGATGGGACGGACCTTGATCATTTATCTCTATTTATGTCTCTCTCTCTATATCTAGATATATATATAGACAATTTTCTAGTATACTTTCCCTTTTTTTCTAATCGGTTTCGAATCAAAAATCATTTCTTGATGGGTCTATTGATATCTAGGGCAAATCCATGAACTCGATGTGGTTATTCTTTATCTATTCTTAAAAATCTCTCAAGTCATAAATACTAAAATCTCCTATGACTCTAAAATCCAATAGAAATTTTTTTTGAAGAACTGTTCAAGAAACAAATGATCCCCTCTTTCACTCCTTATACCCAGTGGATCCTCAGACATATTTCCTTTCATGAAAGAAACTTATTCTTGAATTTTTTTTTGTGAATTTACTTCTATTTTGTCTAGGAAACTACTCTAGGATCATATATTTTATAAATTTCTATTTCATTTACAGTTTGTTCTTTTTATTATAGTATTTCATTTTTTTGAATAAATACTATAATAAAAAGAACAAACTGTAAATGAAAGTTTCTGTCTCATCTATATGAATTGCTGGAAAAATATCGTACGCATCGATATGAAAAGAAACTTTTTGATACGCGAAGACATAATTGAATGTATTTTTCTATTATTTCTATAAGATTCTATCTAATCTTATAGAAAAAATAGAAATTTATTTTTCGGAAAAAAAAAGATTGTTCGAATTTCATCTTTATCAAATTTGAATATCAGAATAGTAGATATAAATATAATTCAACGGGTTAGGTCCACTTACTTTTTTTTATTTTTCCATTTTTAAGAATTGAATTTTACACTTTTTGCATTTTTATTACTTTCTTTACTATATTCTAATGAAAATCTACGATTACTTTCTTTTTGATTACAAATAGAAAATTTTTCAAAATAGCAAGAATCTTTCTATTCTTCCTTAAATTAGAAAAACTATTGTTTTTGAAAAAAAAGTAAAAAGCCCCTTATCGGATTTGAACCGATGACTTACGCCTTACCATGGCGTTACTCTACCACTGAGTTAAAAGGGCCCTTTTTCTTTCAATTCCTAAATAAGGAACTAGCATGACTAATACATCTATTTGTTACTTTGTATACTTAGTATACTTATTCTATCAATTTCTATAAATTATCTAAATGAAATGATATAAATGGGGTTAGAATAAATGTACATCAATATCTACTATTTGCATAATGACTTATCAAAGAACAAAACATAGGATTTACCTAGTGAATAGAATATAGTTAAAAAAAAAAGAATTGATTAAGATTGGATTTGATCTATATCAAAAGAATAAATTATTTCATTTCAAAATGGATTCTTGAAGTCATTCTAATCATAACACTAAATTCATTTTATTGATACATAAATGTACTCACAAATTCAAATATTTCATCGAATCATTGATAAAATAGATTCAATATGTTCTGTCCCTAAAGCAAATTTTTATTTTATTTTTTTATTGAAAAATTATTTTCAAAAATTTGCGGATCTCTATCCTTCTTACCTGACCCAATTTCCAAAGTTTTTTTTCCCGGCTTGTTTTTAGATATCAATCTACCTATCGAATCTTAGTATTAGTAATAAATGACAGAACTGGAGTTTGAACCTCCCGTCCTTTGCAACAAACCAATAATTCCCGTAAAGAATTTTCTCTTTATTTGAACATTACTTATTTTTTTTTCTTAATATGACTTGAATAAAAAAAATTTCGAAATAGAAATGATTAATAAAAAATTTCTATGGAATTCTGAAAGAGCGAACAATCTTTTTTTTTTGATCGAATCATATCATTATATTGACAATTGCAAAAAACTGTTCATACTATGAACGTAGTATAATGGCGGTCGGGCAAGTATGCCCCCATCGTCTAGTGGTTCAGGACATCTCTTTTTCAAGGAGGCAGCGGGGATTCGACTTCCCCTGGGGGTAGGGTGTTACGAAAGGAATTTGGTTAAGAATTTTAAATCAAAACTGAAATGTATTCTTCCTATTGTGCTGGGTCGATGCCCGAGCGGTTAATGGGGACGGACTGTAAATTCGTTGGCAATATGTCTACGCTGGTTCAAATCCAGCTCGGCCCAAGAATTTGCCGATCCATTATGAAATTCTAGAACCCATTTCTAGTTCTCCGGAAATGACTGATGTGCTCTGATACGGAAGAATCAAAATATGAAACATATCTAAGGTTTTTTCTTTTGTTTTCTGTATGAAATATTTCCTTCCACAAATTCGAATCTTGCTAATAATCTGTATCCATGTCAAGATCTGTAAGTATAAAATCTAGGGAAAAATTGAAAAAAAATATTTTTTTTTCATTGATTCAATTTTCAATCGATTTGTAAATAACAAACGGATTACGAGTCATTTGTGTCGATCTCACTAAAGTCGATATCAATATACATATCAATATATACAAAAATACGCTTTTTTCATTTACAACAAAATGGTTCAAATCCGAAATAGAAAAAGAAAAGGTTTGACAGAAACGGTCCGTAAAAATATTTATACAGTACACCCCTTTCCCTGGGATTGTAGTTCAATTGGTCAGAGCACCGCCCTGTCAAGGCGGAAGCTGCGGGTTCGAGCCCCGTCAATCCCGTTGGATACAAACGCAAAAAAAGAAAAAAGACATCAATTCATTTTTTGTGTATTTGTAAAGAATCAAATTGATAAACAAAATTTTATTCCTAATGGGGCTCCCCCCTGCTTTTTCATTTTTTTCGACGAAAAAAGAAGGAAAGTAATTTTGTAATTTCATCAAGAAGAAATGTTTTTTTGTTTTCTTTAGTATGGATAAAAGATCTTCCTATGTTATACTATTTCATGAGTTGATTTGATAGCTCAGATTTTGTGATTCATGATATTGATCCGATTTGATATCATCGAAATCAAATTTAGACCATTGTTGAAAGATTTATCATCTCTATGGGATTAAATCCCGAATTTTTTTTTATTCGAAATTTCAGAGAAAGAGAACATAATAAAGATTATGGAAGTAAATATTCTCGCATTTATTGCTACTGCACTGTTTATTCTAGTTCCTACTGCTTTTTTACTTATAATTTATGTAAAAACGGTAAGTAAAAGTGACTAATTTCACTGAACTATGACTTCTTCATTTTTATGAATGATTTAAAAAAATGATCGTACAATCATCGCAATCCAGATAGTAGAAATCTATTTTCTTTCTACTATCTGAGAATTGCGTCCAATTTTTTTTTTTTTCAGATTATTTTTACAACCAATTCTGGTATCTTATGAGAAAAAGGGGATAAAAAAACAGGAATGGTGATTGCACAGTCCGCCATTTTCCATATATATATATAACCAGGTTAAGCGTCAATTAATCGAAATAGAAATTTTAAGAAAAATTTGATTGGAGTAGGAATCCATTTCTTCTTCTTTTTTATTCTCTTGATTTTATAAAAATAAGAATATGGGAATAATTCAAATATTTGTTTGATTGAAAGAGTATTTTCAATTCCTATTAAGATATATAGAATACATTACACTACTAGAATAGAACCCTAAAATGAAGATATATTTTCTATTTGAACTCAATTAATTCTTAATTAGTATTAGTCTAAATGAAATATTTTCATTCAATAGTTCAGAAATTAAAAAACTCAGGTAGAAAACAAAAAGATCCCTCAACTCAATTTTGAGTATCCCTATAGTCCACTTCTTCCCCATACTACAAGGGAAAGGGAAAATGAAAAAACTACCATTAAAGCAGCCCAAGCAATACTTACTATATCCATGTCAATTTTGTCTCCTATCTCTTATGAAGGAACTATTTCATTCTTTTTTCCAATTTTTTCTTCTATTATCTTTTTTGTATTATTCGCTAAAAATACTATAATAGTGGAATTGCTGTTACAGAGTCAAAAAAAGGATTTTGGGCTAACATCATTGAAGAATTCATTCTATCTATTAGAACATCTAAAAAGTTTTTTGATTCTTTTTAGTAAAATCGGAAAACATTAAGGATAAAAAAAACATCATAGGAACTTCTAAGTAAATGAATGTTACTAACAGGTGGGAATAATAAGATTTCTCTTTTACCCCCACATTTCCTTAATAATTTAATAAAAAAAGAATCAAGACAGATTCATTTGCATACTTAGACTCTTCTTTTTATTTGAAAGAATCCCTTAGATATCTCCCGATTGGTTTTCTAAAAAAACGTAATATAATCTTTCATTTCAAGTGTCTTATCGATCAGGCGACACCCGGATTTGAACTGGGGAAAAAGGATTTGCAGTCCCCCGCCTTACCACTCGGCCATGCCGCCAATACAAATATAGATATAAAGTATATTAGAATACCCCCCCTTTTTCTATTGAAAAATGGAAAAACAATCTTGAGACAAATCACAACCGTTAACTATGAATTTATGAATTATTCTTGAATATTTGAATATAAAATGGTTTTTTCTTAATGAGATCAGAAAATACAAATTGATACATAACCAATCAATATTGCTTTTTTATTCAAAAACTTTGTTCATTCCAATTATAACAGCAACTGTGAATATATGTAAACCCTAGAATATAAATTGGAATTGTTACACAGATATTTTCTAATCGAGTATCTTATCCATATCTATATAGATATTAGAATACCAATACTATAACGGAATTTTGAAGAAATTCTCGTGCTTCTCCTTTTTTTTACAATTTTCAATAGAAAATTTTTAAAAATGAACACGACATGTTATGTGTTATCCTGAACAAATATGACTGCAATAAAGTTAGAGACAGATCTATAGCTGGAGCATATTTCAAAAATACAAGCCTTATTACATTACACATTACATACTCTAATCATATTCTCCCCAAAATACTTCACTTCAAAATCTCTCTTTTCTTTACAATCCCGAATGGATTTTTTTTGTATCCAATTGAATTTGAATATGTAATATCATAATAATGATAGAAATGAAATGCATTTTTTTATATTCCTAAAAAAAATCTTGAAATCCCAGTAGGATTTTACAATCCTTTTTATATTCGAATTTCGATTCTATCTGTTTGTTTTGTTGCAAATTCCTTCCTTCGAAGTTGAGTATAAAATTCTATTATTTCTTTTTCTTTTCATAATAGGTATTTTATACACTAATAAATATTTGATACACGGGATTAGGTAAAATTTCATGTAATTCAGTATAAAGAATAGAAATTCCAGTATTGCTAAATGGATTCATGTGATTTGATGAAGCATGACAGCAAATCGTGGAATATTTTTCGATCAAATTCACGGGGAAATTGAAAATGCTTGGGAGTGGAAATGAAGAAATGTCTACACTACCTGGATTGAATCAGATACAGTTGGAAGGGTTTTGTAGATTCATTGATCGGGGCTTAACAGAAGGGCTTTTTAAGTTTCCAAAAATTGAGGATACAGATCAAGAAATTGAATTTCAATTATTTGCCGAAACATATCAATTATTAGAACCCTTGATAAACGAAAAAGATGCTGTATATGAATCACTTACATATTCTGCTGAATTATATGTATCCACGGGATTAATTTGGAAAAGTAGTAGAGACATAAAAAAACAAACTATTTTTGTTGGAAACATTCCTCTAATGAATTCTCTGGGAACTTCTATAGTAAATGGAATATATAGAATAGTAATTAATCAAATATTGCAAAGTCCTGGTATCTATTACCGTTCAGAATTGGACCCTAACGGAATTTCGGTCTATACTGGCACTATAATATCAGACTGGGGGGGTAGATTAGAATTAGAGATTGATAAAAAAGCAAGGATATGGGCTCGTGTGAGTAGGAAACAGAAAATATCTATTCTAATTCTATTATCAGCTATGGGTTCGAATTTAAGCGAAATTCTAGAAAATGTTTGTTATCCTGAAATTTTCGTGTCTTTCCTAAATGATAAGGATAAAAAAAAAATTGGGTCAAAAGAAAATGCCATTTTGGAGTTTTATCGACAATTTGCTTGTGTTGGCGGAGATCCAGTATTTTCTGAATCTTTATGGAAAGAATTACAAAAAAAATTTTTTCAACAAAGATGTGAATTAGGAAGAATTGGTCGACGAAATATGAACCAAAAGCTTAATCTTGATATACCCCAGAACAATACATTTTTGTTACCACGAGATATATTGACAGCTGCGAGTCATTTGATTGGCATGAAATTTGGAATGGCTCTACTTGACGATATAAATCATTTGAAAAATAA
>NC_009259.1:42500-80000 GCF_051622355.1 Phaseolus vulgaris
AATCTTTAGGTACCTATCATGAAATTTATGGGCATTATCTAGTAGTAAGAAGTATAAAAAAACAAATGCGTTCTATATACATTCGAACCAATGTAGGTCATATTTCTTTTTATCGAGAAATCGAAGAAGCTGTACAAGGTTTTTGCCGGGCCTATTCATATGATATCTAATCATATAGACGGTTGTATCTAAGATAAACAAATTGATGATACCGGTGTAAATTCAGGTCTTCATGATTTTACAAGGAGCCTAGTTTTTAACTTTTTCAATTTATACACAAATTAAGATAAAGAAAAGGCAGTTTTTCAATCATTGACTCAAACCCATTGTTGAACTGAATCAATCCCACTGAGTGGAATAGGGAGGTACTTATGGCAGAACGGACCAATCTAATGTTTCACAATAAAGTGATAGGTGGAACTGCCATTAAACGACTTATTAGCAGATTAATAGATCACTTCGGAATGGCATATACATCACATATCCTGGATCAAGTCAAGACTCTGGGATTCCGCCAAGCTACGGCTACATCCATTTCATTAGGAATTGATGACCTTTTAACAATACCTTCTAAAGGATGGCTAGTCCGAGATGCTGAACACCAAAATTTGATTTTGGAAAAACAGCATCATTATGGAAATGTACATGCGGTAGAAAAATTACGCCAATCCATTGAGATATGGTATGCTACGAGTGAATATTTTCGACAAGAAATGAATCCTAATTTTAGAATGACCGATCCTTTTAATCCAGTCCATATAATGTCCTTTTCGGGAGCTAGAGGAAATGCATCTCAAGTACACCAATTAGTAGGTATGAGAGGATTAATGTCGGATCCACAAGGACAAATGATTGATTTACCTATTCAAAGCAATTTACGCGAAGGGCTCTCTTTAACAGAATATATAATTTCTTGCTATGGAGCTCGTAAAGGGGTTGTAGATACTGCTGTACGAACATCAGATGCTGGATATCTTACACGTAGACTTGTTGAAGTGGTTCAACATATTGTTATACGTCGAACAGATTGTGGTACCATTCGAGGAATTTCAGTGAATACCCAGAATGAAATGATGCCGGAAAGTACTTGGACACAAACATTAATTGGTCGTGTATTAGCAGACGATATATACAGAGGTTCACGATGCATTGCCGTTAGAAATCAAGATATTGGAATTGGACTTTTCAATCAATTTAAAACCTTTCAAACACAACCAATATCTATACGAACTCCTTTTACCTGTAGGAATACATCTTGGATCTGTCGATTGTGTTATGGCCAAAGTCCTACTCAAGGTCACTTGGTGGAATTAGGAGAAGCTGTGGGTATTATTGCGGGCCAATCCATTGGAGAACCGGGCACTCAATTAACATTAAGAACTTTTCATACTGGCGGAGTATTCACAGGGGGTACTGCAGAACAGGTGCGAGCACCTTATAATGGAAAAATTAAATTCAATGAGGATTTGGTTCATCCTACACGTACACGTCACGGACATCCTGCCTTTCTATGTTATATAGACTTGTATGTTAGTATTGAAAATGGTGACATTATACATAATGTGACTATTCCACCAAAAAGTTTTCTATTAGTTCAAAATAATCAATATGTAAAATCAGAACAAGTGATTGCCGAGATTTTGGCAGGAACATACACGTTTAATTTCAAAGAAAAAGTACGAAAACATGTTTATTCTGACTTAGAAGGAGAAATGCATTGGAGTACCAATGTGTATCATGCATCAGAATTTAAATATAGTAATGTCCATATCTTACCAAAAACAAGTCATTTATGGATTTTATCAGGAAAATCAGACAGGTCCGGTTCAGTCTCTTTTTCAACCCGAAAAGATCAAGATCAATTGAACATTCATTCTCTTTCTACAGGAGAAAGAGATATTTGTAACCATTTAGCAAGTAATAATAAAATCAGACATAAATTGTTTCATTTCAATCCTTCTGAGAAAAAAGAAAGAAGGATTTCAGATTATTCAATAATTAATCAAATCATATGTATAGATCATTGTCATTTTACACATCCTGCTATTTTTCATGATACTACGGATTTATTAGCAAAGAGGCGGAGAAATCGATTCATTATTCCATTTCAATTCCAATCGATTCAAGAACGAGACAAAGCACTAATGTTAGCTTCCAGTATCTCGATTGAAATACCAATCAACGGTCTTTTTCGTAGAAATAGTATTTTTGCTTATTTTGATGATCCTCAATACCGAACACAGAGCTCGGGAATTACTAAATATAGGACTATTGATATCAATTACATTTTAAAAAAAGAGGATTTTGTAATCGAGTATCCTGGAGTTAAAGAATTTAAGACAAAATACCAAATGAAAGTAGATCAATTTTTTTTCATTCCCGAAGAAGTGTATATTTTACCAGAATTTTCTTCCATAATGGTACGGAACAATAGTATCGTTGAAGTAGATACACCAATCACTGTAAATATAAGAAGTCAAGTAAGCGGGTTGGTCCGATTGGAGAAGAAAAAAAAAAAGATTCAATTAAAAATATTTTCCGGGAATATCTACTTTCCCGGAGAAATGGATAAGATATCCCGACACAGTGCCATGTTGATACCACCGAGAACGGTAAAAAAAAATTCAAAAGGATCAAAAAAAAAAATGAAAAATTGGATCTATGCCCAATGGATCACAATTACGAAAAAAAAGTATTTTGTTTTGGTTCGACCGGTAATTTTATATGAAATAGCAGATAGGATCAAATTAATCAAATTTTTTTCCCAAGATATGTTACAAGAAAGAGATAATCTGGAACTTCAAGTTATTAATTATATTCTTTCTGGAAATGGAAAATCAATTCGGGGAATTTCTAATACAAGTATTCAACTAGTTCGGACTTGTTTAGTCTTAAATTGGGATCAAGACAAAAAAGTTTCTTCTATCGAAAAAGGACATGCTTCTTTTGTTGAACTAAGTATAAATGGTTTGGTTAGATATTTTTTAAAAATTGCCTTAGTGAAATCCCATATTTCATATATAAGAAAAAGGAATGATCCGTCCGGTTCAAGATTTATCTTAGATAATGAGTCGGACTGGACCAACATCAATCCATTTTTTTCTATGAATTCGAGGGAAAAAGTTCAACAATCACTTAGTCAAAATCATGGAACTATTCATATGTTGTTGAATAGAAATGATAAATGCCGATCTTTGATAATTTTGTCATCATCGAATTGTTTTCAAATACGATCATTCCACGATGGAAAATATTACAAAGAAGAAATGAATCCAATTCAAAGAGATCCTCTGATTCCAATTAAGAATTCGTTAGGTCCTTTAGGAATAGCCCTTCAAGTTGCCAATTTGGATTTTTACCTTTTAATTACTCATAATCAGATCTCGATAAATAAAAATGGGCAACTTGACAAATTAAAAGAAACTTTTCAAGTATTCAAATATTATTTAATAGACGAAAACGAGAGAATTTATAAACCTGATATATCTAGTAACATCCTTTTAAATCCATTCTATTTGAATTGGCATTTTTTCCATCATAATTCTTGTGAAAAAAAAACGTTTCCAATAATAAGTCTTGGTCAATTTATTTGCGAAAATGTATGTATAGTTCAAATGAAAAATGCACCACACCTTAAATCGGGTCAAATTCTCACTGTTCAAATGGATTCTGTAGGAATAAGATCGGCTAACCCTTATTTGGCGACTCCTGGAACAACTGTTCATGGCCATTATGGAGAAATACTTTCTGAAGGAGATATATTAGTTACATTTATATATCAAAAATCGAGATCGGGTGATATAACACAAGGTCTTCCAAAAGTAGAACAGGTATTAGAAGTTCGTTCGATTGATTCAATATCAATAAACCTAGAAAAGAGAGTAGGTACTTGGAATGGGCGTATAACAAGAATTCTTGGCATTCCTTGGGGATTCTTCATTAGTGCTGAGCTAACTATAGCGCAAAGTCGTATTTCTTTGGTTAATCAAATTCAAAAAGTTTATCGATCCCAGGGAGTTCACATTCATAATAGACATATAGAAATTATTGTGCGTCAAATAACATCAAAAGTATTGGTTTCAGAAGATGGAATGTCTAATGTTTTTTTGCCCGGTGAACTAATTGGATTGTTGCGGGCCGAACGAGCTGGGCGTTCCTTAGAAGAGTCGATTTGCTACCGAGTTCTATTATTGGGGATAACAAAAACATCTTTAAATACTCAAAGTTTCATATCTGAAGCAAGTTTTCAAGAAACTGCTAGAGTTTTATCAAAAGCCGCTCTCCGGGGTCGCATAGATTGGTTGAAAGGTCTGAAAGAGAACGTTGTTTTAGGGGGAATGATGCCAGTTGGTACCGGATTCAAAAGAATAATATACCGTTCAAAGCAAAGGCAATATAACAAGATTACCTCGGAAACAAAAAAAAGAATTGATATGATATATCAAAGCAATCTAGGATTTAAGAATTCCTAAAATAATGATTCTTAAAGTCGTATTCATTTCCGGTCACTTTCTTTTGTATCTATTTTGTATAATAAAAGAAACATAATAAATAAAAGAATCATATTCAATGAAATAGAAAAAATGGCCCGATCTTTTTTTTATCAACGACCTATTTTCAGTAGAAGAGAAGGTTCCTTCGGAACACTTATTTATTTCTATTTAAATATACTGGGTCTCTTTGTTTCATTTCCAAAAATTGATCTAATTTCTATTTGGAAATGAAAGAAAAGTGTGGGGATAAATATAAATGACAAAAAGATATTGGAACATAATTTTGGAAGAGATGATGGAAGCTGGAGTTCATTTTGGCCACGGTACTAGAAAATGGAATCCTAAAATGTCACCTTATATATCTGCAAATCGTAAGGGTATTCATATTACAAATCTTATTAGAACTGCTCGGTTTTTATCAGAATCTTGTGATTTAGTTTTTCATGCCGCAAGTGGGGGAAAACAATTCTTAATTGTTGGTACAAAAAAAAAAGCAGCTGATTCAGTAGCGCGGGCTGCAATAAGAGCTCGGTGTCATTATGTTAATAAAAAATGGCTCGGCGGTATGTTAACCAATTGGTATACTACAAAAACACGACTTCAAAAGTTCAGGGACTTGAGAATGCAACAAAAGACGGGGAGATTCGATTGTTTTCCAAAAAAAGATGCCGCTATATTGAAGAGACATTTAGCTCAATTGGAAACATATCTTGGCGGCATTAAATATATGAAGGGGTTACCTGATATTGTAATAATCATCGATCAACAAGAAGAATATACGGCTCTTCGAGAATGTATCACTTTGGAAATTCCAACAATTTGTTTAATTGATACAAATAGTGACCCGGACCTCGCTGATATTTCAATTCCAGCTAATGATGATGCTATAGCCTCAATTCGATTCATTCTGAACAAATTAGTTTTTGCAATTTGTGAGGGTCGTTCTAGATCTATACGAAATTCTTGATTAATAATAAGATAAAAAATTATTGAAATTGCTTCGAGGGGTTCATAGATTTATGTAATCGCTTACTATACTAGTAAGAAATTGCACAAAAATGAAAAAGAAAATAGAAAACAAACAAAAATTTTATGTAATTAGTATCGGTATTCAAAATCAAAAATGAAAGTAGACAAATCAAAAAGGAAAGGAGATGTTTGAATAAAAATAATTCCCTTTTTTCAAGTTCTTATTTTAGAGGACAGGACAATATGAATGTTTTATTATGCTCTATCAACACATTAAAAAGATTATACGATATATCTGCTGTGGAAGTAGGTCAACATTTCTATTGGCAAATAGGGGGTTTCCTAGTACATGCCCAAGTACTTATTACTTCTTGGGTTGTAATTGCTATCTTATTGGTTTCAGCCTTTCTAGTTATTCGAAATCTGCAAACCATTCCCGCTTTCGGTCAGAATTTCTTTGAATATGTTCTTGAATTCATTCGAGACGTGAGCAAAACTCAGATTGGAGAAGAATATGGTCCGTGGGTTCCTTTTATTGGAACTTTGTTTCTATTTATTTTTGTTTCTAATTGGTCAGGGGCTCTTTTCCCTTGGAAAATCATACAATTACCTCATGGGGAATTAGCTGCACCTACAAATGATATAAATACTACCGTTGCATTAGCTTTACTTACATCAGTTGCATATTTCTATGCGGGTCTTTCAAAAAAAGGATTAGCTTATTTTAGTAAATACATCCAACCAACTCCAATCCTTTTACCGATTAACATATTAGAAGATTTCACAAAACCCTTATCCCTTAGTTTTCGACTTTTCGGAAATATATTAGCTGATGAATTAGTAGTTGTTGTTCTTGTTTCTTTAGTACCTTTAGTAGTTCCTATACCTGTGATGTTCCTTGGATTATTTACAAGCGGTATTCAAGCTCTCATTTTTGCTACTTTAGCTGCGGCTTATATAGGTGAATCCATTGAAGGCCATCATTGACTAGTTTTCTAAAAAAGAGTCTTTTTTGTTTAGCTTGCCACATATCTATTGTGGCTCAATAGAATCTACTAAGTAAACATCTATCTATCTATAGATATATAGATAGATATAGATAGATCTATTCGATTAGTATATATTAGTATATATTGGATATTCGAAAAAAAATTCATAGCTAGAAGTAGATTCTAGTTCGATTCACATTCAATTCAAGGATTGATCAAAAAAGAATTAAAAACATTTAGATCACCCAAATTCCAATATTTATTTGAAACATGAATGAAATCTAACGAATTTCTTTAGCTTGATTGTATCCATATGGGATAAGATAATAAGAAAAGAGGGGAGGGGGCTGAAAAAAAAACATGATAAAAAAAAAGTAGAAGTGAGGGGGTGAAGCTGGGTGTATAGAGTCTGATCACTATAAGAGAAATTTTTCTTTGTTTTTGAGGTTTCAAAGAAAGAATGAATTTCAAATTCGATTGAATATAAAACACAAAGAAAATGAGTTTACAGCATAGAAGAAACCTATGTATATGTGATATGATATTCTAGATGAACTAGTTTTATATGAACTAACCTTATATCTGAAATAACTAATCTTTTCTATCTAAAAAGACCTCGCTATTACTGTAAATTTCTATAGGGATAGAAAAGCAAAGCCCTTGCATTTCCGCTCGAATTGTGAATTGAAAATGAAATGACTAAATCCATTTTCTAAAAAAAACGAAGAATTCAAAGAATGATTCCTTAAGGTAAGAGAAGAACAAAAATTATACAGATTCACCCCAAAAACTACGTAATTCGCGACGAAAAAAGAAATCTCGAAATAATTTGTTCAATAACTATTATCTTCAATTTGTAATTCTTATTATTCAATTCTTCATTACTTTAACTGAAAAAGTCTTGGTAATTGAAAAATGAAGTCAGAATTTATTGGTTGATTATATCATTAACTATTTCTTTCTTTTATATTTAGGTTACGAGGAAATTCTCATGAATCCAATTATTTCTGCCGCTTCTGTTATTGCTGCTGGATTGGCCGTAGGACTTGCTTCTATTGGACCTGGGGTTGGTCAAGGCACTGCCGCAGGGCAAGCTGTAGAGGGGATTGCACGACAACCAGAGGCAGAGGGAAAAATACGGGGTACTTTATTACTTAGTCTGGCTTTTATGGAAGCTTTAACAATTTACGGGCTGGTTGTAGCATTAGCACTTTTATTTGCTAATCCTTTTGTTTAATCCTAAAAAGATAGAAATACATATGTGTACTTCCTTTTTCGAATTATATGAATATTTCACTCCTACAATTCTTTATCCGTTCGGATAAGAACACAGGGGAAGGACTAATGGAAAGGTATTCACATACTTATTCGCCCTATTTCTTCTTTTATTTTCAAATAATTTTTTTAAAGTGTTACAACTAGATAGATTTTGCAATTGAAAAAAGAACGAGTATCTAATTTTAAGAAGTATCATTCTTTTAGGGAATCTTTCAATTGATTGACCAATCCAAATTATATCAAATTCTAGAATTATATATTCAAATTAGATTATTATATATCTAATAGGAATCTTAGAAAGAGAATTAGTCTATTCATAAGAGGAGATGAGATCATATGAAAAATATAACCGATTCTTTCCTTTGTTTGGGCTCCTGGCCATCCGCCGGAAGTTTCGTGTTTAATACCGATATTTTAGCAACAAATCCAATAAATCTTAGTGTAGTGTTAGGTGTACTGGTTTTTTTTGGAAAGGGAGTGTGTGCGAGTTGTTTCTTTCAAAGAATAAATTGGATTCAACCAAACTGCACTTTTTAGTTTAGTTCTAATTAAGAAAATGTACAGAATCCCGCGAATTACTTCTGAATTCATTTTCTTTTTTGAATAATTTAAGAAAAAGCTTAAAGAACCATAGCATTTCGCGCTTCATTGGTAATCCACTTTGATTCTCTATTAACCAAAAATTTGGGACTATTACTATGGTTAAAAATAGTTTGAAGTCTAGACGCAGTGTAGTACTCTTTCTACCACTATGTTAATACAGAAAGGAAACGGTTTCAATAAAATTCTTAGATTTTTTTTCGATATAAAACACTCATGTCGATAAAATGTCTTGAATCCTATTTACGTCGAGAAATGAAAAACGGGTGAATTTAAACCTCCCCTTTGTACAATGCGTAATCGATGGATGACCTATGTATAAATTAAAAATAAGTCTTTGGATTTGAATAAAAAAACAACTTTGTTGACATATATTTGTTTGGTCAAAAGAGTCCTCCGAATATTCTGGTCTTATATTGATAATTGATTTCACTTTGAATATAGAAGAGAGGATAGGCTCATTACATAAAAAATTGGTAAATTTCCGATAAGTAATTGAGTTTGAGAGCCAAATGAATCGAAAGATTCATGTTTGGTTCGGGAAGAGATCATAGACATTTTTAAATGGATGGAAAGAGAGTCTACTTTCATTAAGTGATTTATTAGATAATCGAAAACAGAAAATATGGAGAACTATTCAAAACTCAGAAGAATTACAGGAAGAGGCCATTGAACAACTCGAAAAAGCCCAGGCCCGTTTAAGGAAAGTTGAAACCGAAGCAGATCGGTTTCGGGTGAATGGCTATTCTGAGATCAAACGAGAAAAATTGAATTTAATTCATTCAATTTATACAACTTTGGAACAATTAGAAAATTACAAAAACGAAGCCATTGATTTTGAACAACAAAGAGTGATTAATCAAGTCCGACAGCGGGTTTTACAACAAGCCTTACAGGGAGCTCTAGGAACTCTAAATAGTTGCTTGAACAACGAGTTACATTTACGTACTGTTAGTGCTAATATTGGCATGTTTGGGACGATGAAAGAAAAAAATAACTGATTAGTCTTTCTATTATAAAATAGAGTATAGGCATCATTTTTTTCTTATCAAAAATAAACTTCAGATATTTTCATGGTAACCATTCGTGCAGATGAAATTAGTAAAATTATCCGTGAACGCATTGAGCAATATAATACCGAAGTCAAAATTGTAAATACAGGTACCGTACTTCAAGTAGGCGATGGTATTGCTCGTATTTATGGTCTTGATGAAGTAATGGCGGGTGAATTGGTGGAATTTGAAGAAGGTACTATAGGCATTGCTTTGAATTTGGAATCAAAAAATGTTGGTGTTGTATTAATGGGTGATGGTTTGATGATACAAGAAGGAAGTTCAGTAAAAGCAACAGGAAGAATTGCTCAGATACCTGTAAGTGAGGCTTATTTGAGTCGTGTTATAAATGCCCTGGCTAAACCAATTGACGGTCGAGGAGAAATTTTAGCTTCGGAATCTCGATTAATTGAATCTCCCGCTCCCGGTATTATTTCAAGACGTTCGGTATATGAGCCTCTCCAAACAGGACTTATTGCTATTGATTCGATGATCCCCATAGGACGGGGCCAGCGAGAATTAATTATTGGAGACAGACAAACAGGTAAAACAGCAGTAGCCACAGATACCATTCTCAATCAACAGGGACAAAATGTAATATGTGTTTATGTAGCTGTTGGTCAAAAAGCATCTTCTGTGGCTCAAGTGGTAACTACCTTACAAGAAAGAGGAGCAATGGAATACACTATTGTAGTAGCTGAAACAGCGGATTCTCCAGCTACATTACAATACCTCGCGCCTTATACAGGAGCAGCTCTGGCTGAATATTTTATGTACCGTGAACGTCACACTTTAATCATTTATGACGATCTCTCCAAACAAGCACAGGCTTATCGGCAAATGTCTCTTCTATTACGAAGACCACCAGGTCGCGAAGCTTATCCAGGGGATGTTTTTTATTTACATTCGCGTCTTTTGGAAAGAGCCGCTAAATTAAGTTCTCAGTTAGGCGAAGGAAGTATGACTGCTTTACCAATAGTTGAAACTCAATCGGGAGATGTTTCAGCTTATATTCCTACTAATGTAATTTCCATTACAGATGGCCAAATATTCTTATCGGCCGATCTATTCAATGCTGGAATAAGACCCGCTATTAATGTTGGTATTTCAGTTTCCAGAGTTGGATCGGCGGCTCAAATTAAAGCCATGAAACAAGTAGCTGGTAAATTAAAATTGGAATTAGCACAATTCGCAGAATTAGAAGCTTTTGCACAATTTGCTTCTGATCTAGATAAAGCTACTCAAAATCAATTAGCAAGAGGTCAACGATTGCGCGAGTTGCTTAAACAATCCCAATCAGCTCCTCTTACTGTGGAAGAACAGATAGTAACTATTTATACCGGAACGAATGGTTATCTTGATTCATTAGAAATTGGACAGGTAAGGAAATTTCTTGTTGAGTTACGTGCTTACTTAAAGACGAATAAACCTCAATTCAAAGAAATCATATCTTCTACTAATACATTGACTGGGGAAGCAGAAGCCCTTTTAAAGGACGCTATTAAGGAACAGATGGAACTCTTTTTATTCCAGGAACAAGTAGAAAAAAATTGATGAATCATTCAAGAATTTTGTAATTGAATTTTCCAATTTTGAGAATTAGTCTCTTTTTATTTCAATTTTATATTATATATATAATGAATTCCAATCAAAATGGAATAAATAAAATATAAGGACAAGGTAGAAATTGCATATCTATATGCAAACAACTTGCGTCCAATAGGATTTGAACCTATACCTAAGGTTTAGAAGACCTCTGTCCTATCCATTAGACAATGGACGCTTCTATTTTCTATTTTATATTGGATTCTTTAACCTTTTTAACTAAACCTTATTAACTAAAAAAGATTAAAGAATCAAATAGAAAGAGTTCTAGAAATTATATTATAGAATAAATCAAATATTTAGTTTAGAATAAAAGAAGAAAAAAATAGAATAAAAAATATAAATCAATTGAATAGAATGGAATATATATAACTAAAACTAAATGAAGAAATGAAAATAAAGACTTGACAAATTCTTTAATAATTCTAGATTAATTCTAGAAGAAAAAAGATAGATTGAAATAGAATAAAAAATAAGCGGGTAGCGGGAATCGAACCCGCATCGTTAGCTTGGAAGGCTAAGGGTTATAGTCGACGTTGATTCATCATTTTGATTTAACGTCTCTAATTCAAAACCGAACGTGAAACTTTTGTTTCATTCGGCTCCTTTACGGAAAAAATGAAGAGATGGACAATAAAAAAAAATTGACCCATAACATCTATGTCAGCCTTTTTTTTCTTTTTTATGAATAGGTTTAAAATATCTTGCTTTTTAGATGATCCCTCTAGAAGAGCAATATTCTAACAATCTATGTTTTTTTTCTAGTTACTTCGTTCTCTATTTCTATTTCAGAAAATCTTTAGGAAAGTAATAAAATTTCCATCGAGCTAAAAAAATGTCGATGTCTCTAGTAAACTAAAAGAATCGTTTAATAGCTATTTAGCTTCAATTTCTACTATGCAAAAAAATGGAAGATTTAGTTACGATTAGAAAGAAACTTTGTATATTTCTCTCCATAGATCCTTTAGTAATACTCAAAAAATTCGGATTCTAGATCCAATTCCAAAAACTTATGTTTCATAATTTGAGAACTCAATTTGTCAAATTAGATTTGATTCTTCTTGTATACAAATTACAATAATGTATATTATACCGCAAATCATTCATCGAGGGGTATAAAGGAGTCCCTTTAAGTAAAAAATAAAGTTTTTGATCGGAATATGAATCAAACGGGGGATCCCTTAACTTTTTAGGGGTCCATGAAACGAATCGCACTTTTACCACTAAACTATACCCGCTACAATATCATTATTGTATCTTTTGTCGAACAAAGCAATCAGACAAAATAAAGAAATAGAGGGGCATAATATTCTAATAATTCGAGTATTGACATGTTTCATTAGAGGATCTTCTAATGAAATTTGAAAAATGGGGTAAATTAAAAATTCAATTTTTTTATTTTGTTGAAGGTTATATATATACAATTTACATATACAATTTACATTATCAGAAAAAAGAGAGGGAGTCAGAAAATAGAACATTTTTAGATTATCTTATTTTGGTTTTATCTCATAGGAATCTATCCGTATCTCTTATTTCTTTTTGATTGTGTTTGAATTACAAATCTTTTTTTTTTCGAAGAAAAGCCATTCAAATAAAGAATTGCTCTTCGATATTCATGGGAATAAAATAAAAAGAGCCCGACTAGGTACTGGCCGGGCTCTTTGGCTGTAGAAAAAGAAAAAAAGAAAACTCCAAAATAGAAGAATATAGAATAATGAAAAAAAAAAAGAGAGATAAGATAAAAAATAAAAAAAAGCAAGTCTCTTTTTTTTTTAAGCTCCCTTTTTGTTCGTCTTGTTTATGTGATATAACATAAACAAAGTAATTCTTTTTTTTTCAATTGGGGAGAGATGGCTGAGTGGACTATAGCGTCGGATTGCTAATCCGTTGTACAAATTCTTGTACCGAGGGTTCGAATCCCTCTCTTTCCGTTGATATTTTGGTCTTTTTTTTTTGAACTTGTTTTTTTATTTACTAGTTAAAGATGTTAAAATAGAGAAAATCCAAATAAAAATATTTAAAAATCCCGCACAAGCAAAAGACAGAATCCACTTTTATCTTATTCTATTCTTCACGTCCTGGATTACGCCCTGGATCGTTAGATAGGAATCCGAAGATGAAAAGAGAAACGAAAAAAATCACTACCGTATAAACAAATAGTTTTAGAGTAAGCATTATGAAATCTCCAAGATAATTAAAAAACGACAAAGAAAGAGAATAGATTCTCTTATATTACAACACATTTTTTTCTTTTAATACTAAGATATTCAGTTTATATAAAATGAAGTTTTTTTAGGATATGAGGATATATATATTAGTTTCAAAAATGAATTAGTAGTAAGAGTCGATTATTTTATTACAAATAATAAATAATTCTTTTGACCAAAAATCCTTTTTTTCTGCAATTTAGGTAGTCTATTGGTGAGGGGCTCCAATCGAATAATCGGATTAGTATTTTTCCATTCAAAAAACGTAAATGATGAGAAGGTTCCTCTTTTTTACTAAATATCGAAAAATTTCAATATTGAAATCGAGAATTCACACTGTAAGACTTATCTGATCTTATAAATTGTTAAAATGTTCGAATTTTAGTTTTCTGATAAATTATTCATTTTTTTAAGACATTATTCAAATTAAGAATCTCATCGAAAACTTACAGCAGCTTGCCAAACAAAAGCTAAAAGAAAAAAGAGTAGCGGTATTACTGGCATAATATCCACAATTGGATTCAAGAAAGCGTAGGCTTCGGGCAATTTCTCCAAGAAAAAATTACTTGAATAAAGGACGGAGTGAATACAAATACAGACCAAACTAAAGATATTAAGCATAACAAACATTTTGTTCTTTAATAAAATAAAAGTTATTTTTGTTTTTTTTTTTTGAATTATAATTTTCATTTTTATTGCATTATATACATAATACAATAAAAATGAAAATAAAGAGTTATGAATCAAAGTAAACAAATGAATCAAATAAGATAAGAACCTCCAGAATCCTTCTTTTATTTGAACTGATCCAATTTCATAATATTTTTATTATGAAATCAAAAAAATCGAATAAATCCTACTTCCTTATATATAATATCTTAATTGAATTGTATGTAATGATCAATAAATTGAGTTTGATCCTATCTATCTATATCCATTTATAGATATAGATAGATATGTAGATACGCATATCAAATACTAGTGACAAATTTTTATATAGAAATTTTGCAACTGGAATTGACGAACAACCAATATAAATAATAGTCTTTATTAATGTAAAATGGGGCGTGGCCAAGCGGTAAGGCAACGGGTTTTGGTCCCGCTATTCGGAGGTTCGAATCCTTCCGTCCCAGAGCACATCTATTTATTGTGTATATCATATTTGAATACAGATTGTATCTCATAATTAAAAGGGACCCCCTTTTTTTTGAAAAAATGACAATTTTTCTACTTTACAAAAAAAATTTAGAGTAGAAAATAGATTCATAGAATATCAAGTTAAATTTCATTTATGTCTTTACTTTTAAAAAGGGTTTTCATTCTATATAAGAAAAAACAAAACGTAAAAAAAGGATAAATTTTTATGTAGCGAATGAATCAATGCTTATTCATGATTCGAGAATTCCATACTGGATCCAAGCTAAAGGAATGTTATAGTCAAACTTCGTTTGAAACAATGTGGTAAAAAACAACGTGCGGATTGAAAAGACATGATTCAATTAGGGGTGGATTCTGATATCCGCCATTTTTTCTAGTATTTGAGAAATGAACATGCTCTTGACTTGACATCATTTTAAATATTCCTGTTATTCTTTGATTTCCGTGAAAGGGGGGGGGCGCTTAACCTACAGGAACTGTTCAGCATATTTAAAAAAAGCCAGGTGTTTTTATGGAACTTAACTCGAATCAACAAACGAAATTCAATGAATGAAATCAAAAAGGGATGTGGATTACTTGTATATAGATTTACAAAACTCCCCGCTCTCTTGTTATATTCATACTTCATTTTTTTATTTCTTGTTGTTTATATAGAATCATAGAATGCAATTTGATATAGTCAGAAAATTCATGAAATTTTCATCAATCTTCAAAACAAAATGAAAAATTGTATAGAGAGAAAAGATAGAATATAGGAAAAAAAAAAAAAGAGTCACTAAATATAGTAATGGGGCTTAAAAAGAGATTACCCCCTATTAGGGTATTTTTTGATTGAATCTTTCTTATTCTTATTATTTTATTATCATTTCTTTTTAATACTTACCCGCTCTTTCTTTTTGTCAGTTACTAACGCTAGTTATTTGATTTAGATACTTTTTTTTGATAATAAATACATGAGATAGAATATTCAAAATGGAATATTTCTATTCTTTTAATTTTCATCCAAGGACTATACATTACATTTATTATATTTTTATGTAAATACAGGAAAAAATTCTATGCAAAAATGGCGGTTCAATTCTATGTTACTTAATAGGGAGTTAGAATACGGGTGTGAATTCAAGGAGAGTCTTGGTCCTATTGAGAATACCAGTCTAAACGAAGAACCCAAAATTTTAAGTGATATACATAAAAAAATTAATAGGTGGGATGATAGTGATAATTCTAGTTATAACTCTTTGGATTATTTAGTAGGTGCCGATAACATACAGGATTTCCTATCTGATAAAACTTTTTTAGTTAGGGATAATAAGAGGAACAGTTATTCCATATATTTAGATATTGAAAAGAAAACTTTGGAGATTAACAACAATCATTCTTTTATAAGTGAACAAGAAAATTTTTTTTCTAGATATCTGAATACTGTTATTAAGAGTGATTACGATCATTACATGTATAATACTCCATTTAGTTGGAACAATAATATTCATAGTTGCATTGAGAGTTATTTTCATTCTCAAATCTGTATTGATAGTTGCATTTTTGGTGATATTGAAAAATACAATCAAAGTTCTTTTTATAGTTACTTTTTTGGTAAGGAAAGAAGTAGTGAAAGTGAGAATTCTAGTTTTAGTTTCATAACTAGTACGAATG
This sequence comes from Phaseolus vulgaris, assembly GCF_051622355.1. Lineage (NCBI taxonomy): Eukaryota > Viridiplantae > Streptophyta > Magnoliopsida > Fabales > Fabaceae > Phaseolus > Phaseolus vulgaris. The sequence continues at coordinate 58,508 of NC_009259.1, forward strand.
ATACAAATGATAATGATTCCACTTTGTGGATTGAATGCGAAAATTGTTATCAATTCAATTTGAAAAAATTGTTTCAATGGAAAATGAATGTTTGTGATTACTGTGGATATCTTTTTAAAATTGACAGTTCAGAGAGAATCGAATTTTCGATTGATTCGGGTACTTGGAATCCTATGGATGAAGACATGGTTTCTACGGATCCCATGAAATTTCATTCAAAAGAAGAACTTTATAAAGATCGTATTGATTCTTATCAAATAAAAACAGGATTAACTGAGGCTGTTCAAACAGGGACAGGTCAACTAAATGGCATTCCTGTAGCAATTGGTATTATGGATTTTAATTTTATGGGAGGTAGCATGGGATCCGTAGTAGGTGAAAAAATCACTCGTTTGGTAGAATATGCTACTAATCAACTTTTACCCCTTATTCTCGTATGTTCGTCCGGAGGAGCGCGTATGCAAGAAGGATGTTTGAGCTTGATGCAAATGGCTAAAATATCTTCTGCTTTATATTATTATCAAACAATTCAAAAATTATTATATGTATCGATACTTACATCTCCTACTACCGGTGGGGTGACGGCTAGTTTTGGCATGTTGGGGGATATCATTATTGCCGAACCAAAGACTTATATTGCATTTGCTGGTAAAAGAGTAATTGAACAAACATTGAGTAAGGCAATATCTAAAAATTCACAAGTAGCTGAATATTTATTACATAAGGGCTTTGTTGATTCAATCGTACCGCGTCATCTTTTAAAGGGAGTTGTTACTGAGTTATTTCAATTCCATAATTTCTTTTCTTTGGCTAAAAATGAAAGAAATTAAATTATGGAATTGAAATAAAAAATGAAAACATACAGGATCCAAGTAATAAAATAAAAGAATAAGAAAAAAATACTAAGAATAAGAAAAGGGTATATTATGATATATATCGGCTTAGCTATAATCACTAGAATTCCTATATACTAAGTATAAAGATATAGAAATTATAGTAATTATAGACTGTCTTTTTTAATAAAAAGAAGAATCAAAATAGACAAAAAGAAAAATAGATAGATATAGTACAAATAGTAAATCGAGGTACCCTTTTTATGATAAACTTTCCTTCCATTTTTGTTCCTTTAGTGGGTCTAGTATTTCCGGCAATTGCAATGGCTTCTTTATTTCTTCATGTTCAAAAAAACAAGATTTTTTAGATACGGCGGTCAGTAGGGAAAAAGATTCTAGATATTTTTTTGAGAACTGGAAGCAATTTGATGAAGTCTCCCTAAAGATTTACATTTAAGTAGCGCCAGTTGATGAAAATGACTTTAGAAACAAGTCAAAAAGAAACAAAGAAAAACAAAGTCAAATTCTGGGGTTTTTTATTCCACAATTCTAATTCTTAATAATAAAAAGAGGAGGTAATGAGTATATTGAAAAAACGATCAAAAGAAGTACTGATATATTCTATAACAGAGTCAAAAATAAGCAATATCTTTTCAGCCTTGATCATTTTTTTAGGTTCATTGGGGTTATTGTTGGTTGCAATTTCCAGTTATCTCGGTATGGATCTTTTCCTTTTTTCTGAGGAAATTAGTAATTTCCCATTTATTCCACAAGGGGCCACGATGGCTTTTTATGGAATTGGGGGTCTCTTTATTAGTTTTTATTTGTGGTGGATTCTTTTGTGGAATATAGGTGGTGGTTTTGATATCTTCGATAAAAAAAATAAAAAAGTATGTTTTATTCGTTGGGGATTTCCTGGAAAAAATCGTCGTATTATTCTCAAAATACCTATGAACGAGATTCAATCTATCAGAATAATAGCAGGAGTTCAAGAACGAGGTATTTTGACTCGTACCCTTACTTATGAGAGTATCGTTTATATGGAAACAATAGAACAGGGGTTTATTACCTTGACTCGTATTGAAGATAATTTGACTCCGCCAGAAATTGCAAATAAAGCTGGCGAATTAGCTTTTTTTTTAGGTGTACCACTTCTGTATTGATGAGAATTGGACTGAACTAGAAAGAAACTTGCACAAAAAGTTTCAGAATTGTCCTATTTATTTGGTGTACCGATTGAAATATTTTGAAAAAAAAGTTTTTTTTCAAAATATTTCAATTTTTAAAGATGGGACGTTATTTGATTTCGAAATCTGAATATTATAGTCATAACTCGAAGTGCTCCTTGGTGTATTTCTAAAAAGGAATCCTTTTTTCTTCGAATAGTAGCAATTAATATCCTTTTCCTTTCGAAACAATATTTTTTTCTTCATTGGAATTGACTGTGAATTCTTTCGATTTCTTATTCGATTTATGTATTCTTTTTTCTAAATTAAACAAGGCAAAGACTAACTCCCGAAGTTTAAATAAAAAAAAATGATAAAATACAATCTAGATTTATCTATAAGCTCTATAACTTGTAATGAAGTTTATACTTGATAGAAAGGTTATTATCATATAGAGTTTGACGAATGAGATGAAATTGAGTTCATTAAAGACGAAAAATGAAAAAAAAAAGTATTTCCCTTCTATATCTTATATCTATAGTCTTTTTGCCCTGGTGTATCTCTTTCACATTTAAGAAAAGTCTGGAATCTTGGTTTATTAATTGGTGGAATACTAGTCAATCCGAAATTTTCTTGAATGATATTAAAGAAAAGAGTATTCTAAAAAAATTCATAGAATTGAAGGAACTGTTTTTCTTAGATGACATGTTAAAGGAATGTCCGAAAACATATCTACAAAATCTTCGTACTGGAATCTATAAAGAAACAATCCAATTAATCAAAACGCACAACGAAGATCGTATGAATACGATTTTGCACTTTTCCACAAATATAATTTGTTTCTTTATTCTAAGCGGTTATTCTATTCTTGGTAATCAAGAACTTATTCTTATTAACTCTTTGGTTCGAGAATTTATATATAATTTAAGTGACACAATAAAAGCTTTTTCTATTCTTTTATTAACTGATTTATGTATAGGATTCCATTCAACCCGTGGGTGGGAACTCATTATGGGTTTCGTTTCTAAAGATTTTGGATTTGCTCAAAATGATCAAATTATATCCGGTCTTGTGTCCACTTTTCCAGTCATTTTAGATACAATTTTCAAATATTGGATTTTCCGTTATTTAAATCGCATATCTCCATCACTTGTAGTGATTTATCATTCAATGAATGATTGACAGAAAACCCGATTTACTTCAATTAAATTAAAGTTTTTAGCTAAAAAAAGAGAATTTTTAATTTTCCCCTTTTTTTAAACTTTTGAAATCCCCGTTAAATTAAAAATGGGGGTTCCGACCTTGGATAGGGAACTGTGCGAGTGACCTACCTAATCTTATTGTAGAAATTTTCAGGATCAATGAGTAGACCATGCAAACTAGAAATGCTTTTTCTTGTATAAAAGAAGGGATTACCCGATCCATTTCTATATCGGTCATGATATATATAATAATTCGAGCACCCTTTTCAAATGCATATCCAATTTTTGCACAGCAGGGTTATGAAAATCCCCGAGAAGCAACCGGTCGTATTGTCTGTGCCAATTGCCATTTAGCTAATAAGCCCGTGGATATTGAGGTTCCACAAGCGGTACTTCCTGATACTGTATTTGAAGCAGTTGTTCGAATTCCTTATGATATGCAAGTGAAACAAGTTCTAGCTAATGGTAAAAAGGGAACTTTGAATGTGGGGGCTGTTCTTATTTTACCGGAAGGTTTTGAATTGGCACCCCCCGATCGTATTTCGCCTGAGATTAAAGAGAAGATAGGCAATCTGTCTTTTCAAAACTATCGCCCTACAAAAAAAAATATTCTTGTGGTAGGCCCTGTTCCTGGTCAGAAATATAAGGAAATAACCTTTCCTATTCTTTCCCCGGATCCCGCTAGTAAAAGAGATATTCATTTCTTAAAATATCCTATATACGTAGGCGGGAACAGGGGAAGGGGTCAGATTTATCTTGACGGGAGCAAGAGTAATAATAATGTTTATAATGCTACAGCAGCAGGTATAGTCAAAAAAATAATACGAAAAGAAAAAGGGGGGTACGAAATCACTATAGTAGATACATTGGATGAGCATGAAGTGATTGATATTATACCTCCAGGACCAGAACTTCTTGTTTCAGAAGGTGAATCTATCAAACTTGATCAGCCATTAACAAGTAATCCTAATGTTGGTGGATTTGGTCAGGGGGATGCGGAAATAGTACTTCAAGATCCATTACGTGTCCAAGGTCTCTTATTCTTCTTGGCATCTATTATTTTAGCACAAATTTTTTTAGTTCTTAAGAAGAAACAATTTGAGAAGGTTCAATTGTTCGAAATGAATTTTTAGTTCCGCGTATTTATCAACATTTTTTTGATAATTTTTGTAATTCTATATCTGTATAATATAAAAAATATATATATATTCAAATATGGAAAAGTTACTGTAAGGGGAATTCTTTGTTTTTTCTTTGTCCTTTCCTAGAGTCCGATTCCTTTTTGTTTGTGTTGAAATCGAAATATTCTAAAAATAGAAAGAAAATAATATTTTTTCATCCCTTCCTGAAAAATCCTATATCTTAGTTTCTATTTTTTCCAACTTAGAATATGTCTGCCAGATAATCTTTTATTGTATATAATATGTAGTGAAAAAAAAAAGAATGAAATGGAATTTTTTGAAACATCGGACGAAGTAGTCGTTTATATGAAAAAAAGATTCGAATTTTTAAGAACTCAAAGGGATCCACTTGCATTCGTCAAAGAAAGCGTGGATCCCCGTTGAGTTCTTACGCTTTCATTTCAAAAACCCAATTAGAATACGATGACTACAGAGATGAGCCCAATCCGGAATACGAACCATAAAAGAAAATACCAATTAAACCGATCACAGTAATACCAGTTACAGTACCTATTATCCAAAGAGGAATTCTTCCAGTAGTATCGGCCATTTATCCCACTTTCCTCCACATTTAATCACGTAGTCAGTCATGCTAAAGACATAAACAGTAATAGATAATTCTGAAATGATATCCTTCCAAATGGGATAAAAGAATTGCTAATAGATATATATTATTCACTATTCCAATTTCTTCTATTAATTCTAATTAATTGAAGAAATAATTTGAAAATAAAACAGCAAGTACAAAAATAAGTAATAACCCCCAGTAGAGACTGGTACGATTCAATTCAACATTTTGTTCATTTGGGTTTGATTGTGTCATAGCTCTATAATTCAAATTAGGTTTATCGTTGGATGAACTGCATTGCTGATATTGATCCCAAAAAAGAAACAGTGGGTACCGCTAGTCCGTGAACAGCTAACCATCGTACTGTAAAAATTGGATAGGTCCTATCTATAGTCATTGGAGCCTCCTAAAAAGATCTACTAAATTCATCAAGTTGTTCCAAAGGATCAAAACGGCCAGTTATTAAAGGAATTCCTTGTCGGTTCTCTGTAAAATACTCGTTTGGGCGGGGACTTCCAAATACATCGTAAGCTAGACCCGTACTGACAAATAACCAACCTGCAATGAATAGGGAGGGTATAGTAATGCTATGAATAATCCAGTATCGGATACTGGTAATAATATCAGCAAAAGAACGTTCTCCTGTGCTTCCAGACATCTTGAACTCCACATATTCTTGTACAGTCAAAAGGGGGGGATCGATTCCATAAAAAACGAGATCAGTAAGTCGAAATTTACTGAAATGTAATCCTTGTTAGATCGTCCATTTTGTACCAACGGTGTCTTTTGAGTATACCGAATCAGTATAGCTATCCTTCTTCTAACAGAGCAATGAAATTTCACAATCAGTGTCAAAATCTAATACTAGATTTTTTTCTTCTTTCTTCATTGATTGTCTCGATGTAGTCAAAAATCTGATAGACAATTTTGCAAAGTTTGGGCATATAAAAAATTTTTTATAGTAAATTTTTTGAGTAATAATAAAAAATGAAGGTTCTTAACATTTCAAATTGTTAGTTTTGGATTAGAAACTAAAGATTCATTAAAATCGGAATATGAGAAAAGGGTTTCTAATCATTCATAAAGGAGATTTTCTATTTGAATTAGATGCCAAATCCATCAATATATTTTTTGTGGTTGTTGAAGATTTTTTTTCTATTTTCTTCTACATGAATTTGAAGTGAAATAAAATGAAATAACAAAGTTATTATTCTTTGTTTGAATATTCATAATTTTTCTTTTATAAAGAGAATTCTATTGGATATCTATAGAAGAATACTCAATATTTTCATTAGAGCAGTTTACTTAATTCCTGAGTTGATGAAGAAGTCTGTTGATTTGGAATCACAGGATGGGTAGATGTAACAGATGAGTAATTGATTTCTCAATTATGGTACTCTATTTCTTTTTATTGGTCTGTAATAATTTAGTGATGAATCGCCAATTTTAAATTTTATCTTTCAAGTAGGATTTTGTTATCTTCTTCTTTTTTCTCTCAAAAATGGAAATTTAGGGAAGTGCTTTATAAACATATGTATAAAAATAACGACCATATTTCATTTAGTTTCTATATGCTCACTATCACTAGTTATTTCGGTTTTTTACTAGCGGTTTTAATTATAACCTCGTCTCTATTTATTGGTCTTAGTAAAATACAACTTATTTGATTTGTAATTTTGAGAGGAGAGGAAGAGTCCATTTTGGTATAAGACATTCTATCATTCCTTACTATGTAAATTTCCAATTCTCGGTCGTTGAGATTCATGAGCAATACAGATTAATATTTAAGGATAGATATTACCTTTCTTTTTACTTTCCGAACAAATAAAAATGATTGAAGTCTTTCTATTTGGAATCGTTTTAGGGTTAATTCCTATTACTTTGGCTGGATTATTTGTAACTGCATATTTACAATACCGACGAGGTGATCAGTTGGATCTTTGATTCATTAATGTCTCTTTTTTTGTGGATTCCCTATTTATTTAGTTTTAATCCTAATCGACAAGGATAAAATTCATACTTTCTTTTGAATGTTCAATTATTTCAGTGTAATTATCAGGCGAACAAGACTAGAATCACGCTCTGTAGGATTTGAACCTACGACATCGGGTTTTGGAGACCCACGTTCTGCCGAACTGAACTAAGAGCGTTTTGTTTTCATTAATTCTTTTATCTGATCCAAATTAATTTTGCATATATATATATATATATTCAGTATGTATGTTAAATTTGAATTCGTCTTCAAAGGGAAGGGGGTCCCGGTTTATTGCTCATCTCATAGAATACGGAATATCATAGAATACGGAATATCATATGATAAGTAATAGTTAGGGATAGGGATGACAGGATTTGAACCCGTGACATTTTGTACCCAAAACAAACGCGCTACCAAGCTGCGCTACATCCCTTTTCCATTTGTTTCTAGTGTTATTGTAAAGAATCTTTATATTGTTTTCCACATTTTTCTTTGTTGATATCTATCAACAGAGAAAAAAAGACTTAAATAATAAATCAAAAGAAAGGAGGATTTGAAATGCGAGATCTAAAAACATATCTTTCCGTGGCACCAGTAGTAAGTACTTTATGGTTCGGGGCTTTGGCGGGTCTATTGATAGAGATCAATCGTTTTTTTCCAGATGCACTTATATTCCCCTTTTTTTCATTTTAGTTATTGACCCAGGAAGGGGTGAAGAAGATTATAGGTCCAATTAAATATGAAATATGTGTAATTAACCTACTCTTCTTTTTTATTCTTTTTTATTAGAATTATAATAGGAAAGATAAAGAAGAAAGAGGAATTTGGCCTCATTTAAATTCGGAGTGAAACTCGGGATTTGGTCCAGGCTTCAATGGAATTGAATTATTCATTCAATTCCTATGAAAAAGAAAGTGAAAGCAGAAATCAAATGGATAGGTTGGGGCAACCATATCATAAAAAATACTAAAAAAAAAGTAAAATACTGTATAGCAATTTGCAACGAAATCTAGTTCCAGATCCATGTATTCTTTTTGTGCTATCTTTTTTGTACTAGATTCAATTAAATTGCAACGAAATCTTTCATCATTTTTCGAATTATTCTTTTTTATTTTAGTTGTTTTCGTTTTTTTCTTTTTCTTAGATTCGAATCCGAAAAGAGTTAAGTGAATTAAAAACCCAAAGGAGGTTCATGTCCCAGGGTAAAGTAAAGATATCTGAGTAATTGTTCTTTTGAAAGGTACTGGTTGTGATAAAAAGAGTCTAAATAAGGAATCAATCGGTATTTCTAGATAGATTACTAAAAAGAATCGACACAATATGCCTAGTCGATTGGAATTAATAAAATTATGTCCCCGTCGTTATATAACAACATATGCTAAAAAAGGAAGAATAAAAAAAAATACAAATCCTTTGATTATATTTCTTGTAATAAATTTTATTTTTGGAATAGGGATAAAAAAACTATGGAAAAATCTAAGCGACTCTTTATTAAATCGAAGCGATCTTTTCGTAGACGTTTGCCCCCGATTCAATCGGGGGACCGAATTGATTATAAAAACATGGGTTTAATTTGTCGATTTATTAGTGAACAAGGAAAAATATTATCTAGACGCGTAAATAGATTGACCTTAAAACAACAACGATTAATTACAATTGCTATAAAACAAGCTCGTATTTTATCTTCGTTACCTTTTCTTAATAACGAAAAACAATTTGAAAAAAGCGAGTCGACTGAGAAAATTACTACTTTAAGAAAAAAAAATAGAAATTAAAAATTCGAAATCCAATTTGAATTTCTATTCGAATTCAACATGGATTGATGTTTTGTTCGAAAATTAGGATAATTCCATTTGATTTTTTTGTTGTAAGAAAAAAAAGATAATAGGTAACGAAGAATCATTTTTTTTTGAAGCGTGGTTGTTTCTTTTGATAGCTTTATCATATGATAAAGCTATCAAAAGAAACAAATTTCTATTCTATACCTTCCTGGAGTAAATAAGGGGGTTTTAGGTTTTTATTATATTGTTGGCAATCATAAAAAGACAATTCTCTTTTAATATAGCAATTTGGGCAACTATTTTACGATTCAGAAGCAATTGCCTCGTGTATAGACTATGAATTAAATTACTATAAATATAAGATACTTTTGGATTCCCGCGAATTACTGCATTTATTCGACTAATCCATAAACCACGAAAATCTCTTTTTTTCCTATCTCTATCACGATGAGCCGAAACCAAAGCTTTCATTTTCTGTTGAGTAATAGTTCGAGTAAGTCTTGAATGAGCTCCGCGAAAACTTGATACGAATAAACGAATTTTTGTCCTCCGTTTGCGAGCTATATATCCTCGTTTAATTCTGGTCATTGAATAAATGATATTTTGAGGAATAACTTTTTCACTTTTCAGTTATTCTTTTTTTATTCCTAGTCTATTAATAACAAAAATGGATTCTTCCGGTGTATAAAAAAAAATTCCAATGGCTCTTGCTACTATAACCACCCCAACCACGATTTTTTATATTTTTTTGATAAACATTGAACCTCCAAATCAGAAATTGTATTGATACTAGATATCAAAAAAAAAAAAGAAAAATAGTAAATGAAATAGGACACATATATAATTTATTGGTGGGTTCCTTCGTTTCTATGATTTTTTTTTAGAAATGGCCAGGTCCTCTCTATACACCGGAGCCTTTTTCTTTTCATTTTTGATTCATTTAATCAATGTTATTGTTAACTTGTACAGTTCACACTCTATGGCTCTACCCATGCAATATTGAGTAAGTAGGTTTTTTCACAACGAAATCTAGTTATATAGTAACGGTATTTAATTATGAAAATTTGCTGGGTAGCTGACCCTCTTATTCCATTCTTACAAAATCCATCAAAATTCATTCATTAAGGACATACTTTATTTTGAATTGAAATAGTATTTTCTCCGCTTAACAGGTAACTTTTTTTTGTTACCGATGGGAAAGTCCTTCTCATCTTAAATTGCAAATTAGTATGATTGGTTTTGCACCAATCGAAACCATAAATTTGATACAAGATAGAAGAATGTAAAGAATTATATAATTGTATACAAAAGTAAGGAATTATATATAAGTTAAGATATTGTGAATGTAGTTTTCGCATTCATACTATCTTAACCGATTACCAATACTGAAAACTTTTAATTGGTTTTTTCTTTCTTAGTTTTTCATTTGAACGAGTCGCACATACACCCTGGTACACGTTCCTCGGCGTTGAGGGCATCCCTGAAGAGCTGGGGATTTTGTGACGTTTCGGATTGGCTGTCTTGTGTTTCTAATAAGTTGTTTCATAGTTGGCATGGTAAGTCGTACTATATATATATAGATTTTGGTATAATGAGCAGGTTTAGATCTATCCTAACCGTGAATTACCTATATCCTATCTTACTGATAGCCTATATTATTGATACTCTATTAATAGATTGAGAGATATTCTCTGAAAATGTAAAGTAAGAAGAGTAAAAAATGAAATTTCCAATCCTGTATTTTAGTAGAATCAATCTTGCCACCGATTTTTTATTCAACTGCTACAAGATCTACAATTCCATGAGCTTGGGCTTCTGCTGCTGACATAAAAACATCCCTTTCCATGTCTTCCGATATAACCCATAAAGATTTGCCCGTTCTTTGTACATAAACCCTTGTGATAGTTTCACGCATTTTCAGTAGCTCTTCCGCTTCCAGGATAAATTCTCCCGCTTGTGCTTCATAAAAAGAACTAGCGGGTTGGTGGATCATTACCCTGATTATATCACTTAAGTAGTATTTCCCTTATCTTGATAAATATTTTTAGAATTCTTTATCCTATGTTGGTATATTGCTAAAGATTGTCTTTATTCCCAAAATAAAGGTAAAAGGGATAAAATAAAGCCAAATAAGAAAAAAGCAAAAAGAATATTCAATAACCGTACAAGCATTTTGTATTGATGCATACGGCTTTTGCACCTATGCAATTCATTTTTTCCTAAAAGTATTTTATTCGATGAATTTTGTTTCTACATTTACAAATTTATTTTTTTCTATCAAAGAAAAAAGAAGTACAAAATCTACTGGGTCTTTTGGATCCGGATCCTTAAATAATAAACAATAGAATCACCAACTTTCTTTTTTCTTTTTGAATCTATTTTCAAATACTACGATGGTTCCGTTGTTTTTTATATCATTTTGGTATTCAACAATCCAAAAGTTTCTTTTTTTTTTTTTCATATGTTATGGTTTCTTCTGATTCAAATAAAAATTGTTAAAAGCTTTCTGGTATGAAAAAAAACAAACAAGTCTGCGACACTAAAATTAAACTAGGTTCCTTATCGATCAGATAAAATGGTAAATACCCTCTTTTTCATACTACTCTTTCTATATATAATTCAATAATTTAAACAAATTGCATATGGAATTCAAAATACCATGCTATTATTACTTTGGTTTTTATGGCGAAGGTATAGTATATATATATAGATATCTATTCTATATATTTTTAAAGAAAAGAATCATTGGCGCCAAGCGTGAGGAAATGCAAGACGTTTGGTAATTGTGCCTCCTGCCAAAAGAAAGGATCCCATTGAAGCAGCTAATCCCAAACATACTGTCTGTACATCTGGTTGTACAAATTGCATAGTATCATAAAGAGCTATTCCAGGTATTACCCAACCGCCCGGAGAGTTTATAAACAGATATAAATCTTTATTCTCTTTCTCTATGCTCAGATATATCATAAGACTAATAAGTTGATTCGATATTTCACTATCAACGTCTTGACCTAAAAAAAGTAATCTTTCTCGATAAAGTCGATTGATTAGGATTCCATTTTTTCCTTAAAAGCCGTACATGCACCTTTTGATGCATACAGTTCATCAAAAATTATATAAGCAAAAAAGGAATCAATGTGTCGATTTGAATCTTTTTCTTTTTCTAATGGATTTCTTCGAACTAAAAAAAAAGAATAATATACTAAATTTAGTGAACTATCTTCTCATTGATGTATTGCTTTCATCGAGATCGAAGCCCAATCACAATGTAATTTTCTTGTTTCTGAATGGACTTTTTCAATTCTTTTAGGTTTCTTTTCTACTCTGAGTAAAGATCTGCCCGATTTGCATTTGCACATATAGAACAAATATTCCAAAACTATGTCTTTTTATTAGAACTTCTTCCTTTTCTGAATTTATTAATGTTTTCTGTAAAATAGAATATATGGATATGATAGAAGTAGTGATCATAGCTATATTACCAATTGGTTTTTTCTACACAGAGCCTGAGTACTTGATTTTCTTGGTCCAATTAAGCCAACCATAAATTATTCATAATTTCGAGTAATAATTTGGAGATTTTCTCTAAAAATTAAAAAATCGATAGAATTTTACTTCATTACACTTCACGCTCCCCATTTTTTTATGTTTATGATTGAGTCATTCTCTTTTGGGGGTGAAAGAGGGGATATCTCGATCGGGGGAGAAAACGGGTCAATCCCATATAACCTACTATATCTGACAAGTCGCACTATATATCAACCCAAGATGCATCACGGTCCCCGGGGGTTCGAAAGGGTACTCTTGGAACACCAATGGGCATAAAATGGACAATTAATAAAGTCATATATCTCACTTTAGTGTGGAAACGTAAGAATTAGCTTATCGTGTTCAAAATGATTTACTTTATTTTAGATTGATATTGCTTTTTTTTTTAGAAAAAAGAATACTAAATAAAGTTAAATTGTTACGAAAGGGTCATTGGGGTGATAAGTGAATATGTCTGCATTTACTTATTTAAATATTCATACAGAAAGTTGTCAACCCCTCTCGTCTCCTCACCATTGCGTATTGTTACTTATCCGGTATAGAATAAATCTGTTTCTTTTATTTCTACAAATACGATTGTTCCATTTTCCAAGAGAATCTACTGAAAGGCTATAATAATTTTTTTCCAGTGCAATAAAGTTACACAGTGTCTATTTTTTGTTGAAGGGGTATTTTTTCATGGGTTTACCTTGGTATCGTGTTCATACTGTTGTATTAAATGATCCGGGCCGTTTGCTTTCTGTTCATATAATGCACACAGCTCTAGTTGCTGGTTGGGCCGGTTCGATGGCTCTATATGAATTAGCAGTTTTTGATCCCTCTGACCCTGTTCTTGATCCAATGTGGAGACAGGGTATGTTCGTTATTCCTTTCATGACTCGTTTAGGAATAACTAATTCGTGGGGCGGTTGGAATATCACAGGAGGGGCTATAACGAATCCGGGTATTTGGAGTTACGAAGGTGTGGCCGGAGCACATATTGTGTTTTCAGGCTTGTGCTTTTTAGCGGCTATTTGGCATTGGGTTTATTGGGATCTAGAAATCTTTTGTGATGAACGTACTGGAAAACCTTCTTTGGATTTGCCAAAAATTTTTGGAATTCATTTATTTCTTGCGGGAGTAGCTTGTTTTGGTTTTGGCGCATTTCATGTAACAGGATTGTATGGTCCCGGAATATGGGTGTCTGATCCTTATGGACTGACTGGAAGGATACAATCCGTAAATCCCGCGTGGGGTGTGGAAGGTTTTGATCCTTTTGTTCCGGGGGGGGTAGCTTCTCATCATATTGCGGCAGGAACGTTGGGCATATTAGCGGGTCTTTTCCATCTTAGTGTGCGTCCACCCCAACGTCTATATAAAGGATTACGTATGGGAAATATTGAAACTGTCCTTTCTAGCAGTATTGCTGCTGTCTTTTTTGCAGCTTTTGTCGTTGCTGGAACTATGTGGTATGGTTCAGCAACAACCCCCATTGAATTATTTGGTCCTACTCGGTATCAATGGGATCAGGGATACTTCCAGCAAGAAATATATCGAAGAGTTGGTGCGGGACTAGCCGAAAATCAAAATTTAACAGAAGCTTGGTCTAAAATTCCTGAAAAATTAGCTTTTTATGATTACATCGGAAATAATCCAGCAAAAGGGGGGTTATTTAGAGCGGGTTCAATGGACAATGGAGATGGAATAGCCGTCGGTTGGTTAGGACATCCCATTTTTCGAGATAAAGAGGGACATGAGCTTTTTGTACGTCGTATGCCTACTTTTTTTGAAACATTTCCAGTTGTTTTAGTAGATGGGGACGGAATTGTTAGAGCCGATGTTCCTTTTCGAAGGGCAGAATCAAAATATAGTGTCGAACAAGTAGGTGTAACTGTTGAGTTCTATGGTGGTGAGCTTAATGGCATAAGTTATAGTGATCCCACTACTGTGAAAAAATATGCTAGACGTGCTCAATTGGGTGAAATTTTTGAATTAGATCGTGCTACTTTGAAATCAGATGGTGTTTTTCGTAGCAGCCCAAGGGGTTGGTTTACTTTTGGGCATGCTTCATTTGCTCTGCTATTCTTTTTCGGGCACATTTGGCATGGTGCTAGAACTTTGTTCAGAGATGTTTTTGCTGGTATCGACCCAGATTTAGATGCTCAAGTAGAATTTGGAGCATTCCAAAAACTTGGAGATCCAACTACAAGAAGACAGGTAGTATAACATTCTTTTGTTCTTTTCTACTTTTTTATAATTTTGAATTTCACATAAAGAACTTGATAAATCTTGATTTGAATCCTAGCATTTACTCTTTTTTTTTGAAAAGAGCCCCCCCCCAAGAAACAGGTATGAAAGCTATAATTGTAAACCACGATCAAATCTATGGAAGCTTTGGTTTATACATTCCTCTTAGTTTCAACTTTAGGAATTATTTTTTTCGCTATTTTTTTTAGAGAACCCCCTAAAGTTCCGACGAAAAAGGTTAAATAATTTTTTATTATCTTAATTGAAGTAATGAGCCCCCAATAGGGAGGGCGCATTACTTCAACTAGTCCCCATGTTCTTCAAATGGATCTCTTAGTTGTTGCGAGGGTTGCCCAAAGGCAGTATATAAGGCATACCCAGTAAAACTTACAAGTAAACCAGATATAGAGATGGCAATTAGGGTTGCTGTTTCCATTATTAAAATTTTAAAGTTTCCAGATCACAATAGATCTATAAGATAAGATCCTTATATTTACAGCGGAATGGTATACAAAGTCAACAGATCTAAATGAATAAAAAAGAGTATTTATGGCTACGCAAACCGTTGAGGATAATTCTAGATCTGGTCCAAGACGAACTGTTGTAGGGAATTTATTGAAACCTTTAAATTCAGAATATGGTAAAGTAGCCCCAGGGTGGGGAACTACTCCTTTGATGGGTGTTGCAATGGCTCTATTTGCGATATTTCTATCTATTATTTTGGAGATTTATAATTCGTCCATTTTATTGGACGGAATTTATATGAATTAGATTCACAAAAATCGAGTCATTAGTTTTTCAATAGAAAGTGAAGCATTTAGGTTTCTTATTGTTTGTTAGTCTATTCCATTTTGATTTGGTAGTTTGATCGTAGAATTTCTTTGTTTCTGTATTTCCGGAATATGAGTGTGTGACTTGTTTTAATTGGTCCTATTGAAAGTACAGAACATCAATCTGTCATCTTGATAGAGATGGTTTTATTCCGTCAGATATTTAATCTAGTATCTGGAGCACGGAATATAGAAAATAGATTCTAAAAATCTGAAAACTATGATTCATACTAAATATTTAGACCTCGCAACTGGACTTAAAAACCTTTTCAAAGAGTTGTAAAAATGAATTGAAAAATTTTTATTCTTTCAAGCTTCTGGAGTTTGTCTTTCTTTTGAGCAAAGGACAAATTTTTCCTTTCATTTTTGCATTATATCTATTGATTGAAGAAGTGATGATCCAGCAATTCTTACTCAGGGAATTTTTGGACTTCGATGAAAGGTTTTTTTTAATCATCGTGGTGCTAGTATGAATCTGAGGT
This sequence comes from Phaseolus vulgaris, assembly GCF_051622355.1. NCBI lineage: Eukaryota > Viridiplantae > Streptophyta > Magnoliopsida > Fabales > Fabaceae > Phaseolus > Phaseolus vulgaris. Next base: position 74,301 of record NC_009259.1, read on the forward strand.
TTTTTTTTATTGATTCATATGGTCCTAACAAGAGAATCCTTATACAAATTAAAGAATAAAGAAGACAGCAGTAAAAACACATTATACAAATAATAAAATGAAGTAAATGATAGAATATTCAAGAGGCCTTAAAAGATTACGATAAAGACAAGTGTGCCGACTTGAGATTTTGGCATTATAACCAAAAAGAATAGCTTTCGGATTTCTATTTTTTATTATCGTAAGAGAAAATTAGAATCATAGGATTAAATAAAGCAGTTTCAAACTTTCTATTACAGATATCTGTTTTTGTTACAACCAATATTTGGGTATTTTTGTTTGAGCCGTACGAGGTGAAATTCGCATATACGGTTCTCTGAGGGGGTTCCTTTGGGTTACCTATCTCAATAAAGTTTATGATTGGTTCGAAGAACGTCTTGAAATTCAGGCGATTGCCGATGATATAACCAGTAAATACGTTCCGCCTCATGTGAACATATTTTATTGTTTAGGAGGAATTACACTTACTTGTTTTTTAGTCCAAGTAGCAACGGGGTTTGCTATGACTTTTTATTATCGTCCAACCGTTACTGAAGCTTTTGCTTCTGTTCAATATATAATGACTGAAGCTAATTTTGGTTGGTTAATCCGATCAGTTCATCGATGGTCGGCAAGTATGATGGTCTTAATGATGATTCTACACGTATTTCGTGTATATCTTACAGGTGGTTTTAAAAAACCTCGCGAATTAACTTGGGTTACGGGTGTAGTTTTGGCTGTATTAACAGCATCTTTTGGTGTAACTGGTTATTCCTTACCTTGGGATCAAATTGGTTATTGGGCAGTAAAAATTGTAACAGGCGTACCCGAAGCTATTCCTGTAATAGGATCGTCTTTGGTAGAGTTATTACGCGGAAGTTCCAGTGTGGGCCAATCTACCTTAACTCGTTTTTATAGTTTGCATACTTTTGTATTACCTCTTCTTACTGCTGTATTTATGTTAATGCACTTTTCAATGATACGTAAGCAAGGCATTTCTGGTCCTTTATAGTGAATATGGATCATAGATATTTGTAATCACAATCATTTTTTATTTTGGGGAGGATTTGATTTCATTGCTACAATTATGGATTATAAAACAAAATAAGACATGTATTTAGATATTTCTCTTCAACTTAACAAAAATTGAATTTTTTTTTACATACATGAATAGTTGAAGGGAACTCTCCAAACAAAAAATGGATTATGGGAGTGTGTGACTTGAACTATTTATTTGGCCGCGCAGATATATGACTTTATCTTATCTGCCACATTAGAATTTACAATTAAATGTGTCTTTTTTCCAACCACCAAGCAAGGCTCTTACAGAGAGGGTAGGCTGGTTTTACTTGAAGAGAATCTTTTCTATGATCAGACTCAATTTTATTCTGCATCAACAGGCTCCGTAAGATCCAGTCAAAAAAGTTATGTGATATAGTCTGAATTCTATATAGTATGACAACGCATTCATTTCCTATGCATTGATTCGATTTCTGATACTATTGGAGTGAACAAAGTTGATCTAAAGAACAACGTGAGTTAGGTTTGATTAGTAACAAGTAAATTCTTTGTACATAAAAAGTATCAATCTTTTTTTTTGGACAGGATAACAATTGCAAAGTTTGAGATCACCCAGAAAGCATTAGCAACTTGAAAAGTCTACTTGGGTATTGAGCATTTACTAAAGTTTACTTAAAAAGAACTTAATTTTTTTTTTCAATCAAAAAATTGTAACTTTCGAAAAAGAAAATCGAGTTTATTTTCTTACTTAGAATCTTCATATATGTGTGGATAACACATACATTTTTTTCTATTTTTTTATATAGATACAGTTGAAAGATTTGATTAGTGCTCGAGCCGGATGATGAAAAATTATCATATCCGGTTCTTTCGGAGGATGGATCTATAAGAATTCACCTATCCCAATAACAAAAAAACCTGACTTGAATGATCCTGTATTAAGAGCTAAATTGGCTAAGGGAATGGGTCATAATTATTATGGAGAACCCGCATGGCCTAACGATCTTTTATATATTTTTCCAGTAGTCATTCTAGGTACTATTGCCTGTAACGTAGGCTTAGCGGTTCTAGAACCATCCATGATTGGGGAACCCGCGGATCCTTTTGCAACTCCTTTGGAAATACTACCAGAATGGTATTTCTTTCCCGTATTTCAAATACTTCGTACAGTGCCCAATAAGTTATTGGGCGTTCTTTTAATGGTTTCGGTACCTACGGGATTATTAACAGTACCCTTTTTGGAGAATGTTAATAAATTCCAAAATCCATTTCGCCGTCCAGTAGCAACCACCATCTTTTTGATTGGTACTGTAGTTGCCCTTTGGTTAGGTATTGGAGCAACATTACCTATTGAGAAATCCCTAACGTTAGGTCTTTTTTAAAGTTAGAATAGAAGATTAGTTTCATTTTTAATTCATTTTTAAATCAAATATCATGACATCTGTATTGTATATCTAGGGATAATTCTTTGTGAACTTACTAATCCCTAGATACATCTATTCCGTTTTAGATATATTCTGAACATTTGGATTTGTTCTAAATATTTAAATTACATATTTTGTTTGTTTAGTTTAGAAAAAAAAATAAATTTGAAAAAATCCTATGGAAATAGATTGCAATTTCATGCAAAATATTTTTGTATTTTTAAAATGTCCAATATAGATTTTCCATCTTCTACGTGAAAATGTTCAAATTTCAGAAGGTCTTCTTGACTGTTACTCAAAAGTTCTAATAATGTGTGAATATTGGATCTTTTTAGACAATTATAGATCCTGGGAGGTAATTCTAATTGGTCTATAAAAATAGATTTCAATGCTATTTCTTTTTGATTTTTCCTTAGTTTATCCTTAACCAATATATCATGAAAAGTAAAAAGGGGCAAAGTAACTTTGTGTTGATTTTTTTCTAAATGAAAGTTATCTTCTTCTGCGTGTAAAAAGGGAATAAATAACTCAATCAAATTTTGGGAGGCTTCATAAAGGGCTTCCTTAGGAGTTAAACTTCCATTTGTCCATATCTCGAGAAAAAGTATCTCTTGTTTTTCATTCCCATTGACATAAGAATGAATACTATAATTTACATTTCGAACAGGCATGAATCTAGCATCTATATCATAACTTCCGTCTTGAAAGTTTTTTAGTGTTTTTATACGATACCCCCGATTCCTCTCAATTTTTAATTCAATACACAAATGAACAGGTTCTGTTACGTTGGCTATATGTTGTCTATTATCAACGATTTCCACCGAAGGTGGTAAAATGATGTCTTGAGCGGTTATATATCCAGGACCTTTGAAAGAAATCGATGCGTCTTGTATTCCATACATATTACTTTTCAATACAATTTCTTTCAAATTCATGAAAATTTCATGTACTGATTCTTCAATACCTATTATGGTAGAATATTCATGTGGTATTTTCTCTGATTTTACACATGTGATACATGTTCCCTCTATTTCTCCGAGTAAAATTCTTCGGATTGCAATGCCTATTGTATCGGCTTGACCTTTCATAAGTGGGGACAGAATAAAGCGTCCATAATAAAGACGCTTACTGTCTATTCTTGATTCAACACATTTCCATTGTAGTGTCCGAGTAGAGACTCTTAATTTCTCTTGAACCATAGTAATCTATTATTTTGATCAAACTCTTGACTTGTTTATTTCTCTTGAAATATTTTTAATGTTTATTTTGAGTTTTATACACGTCTTTTTTTAGGAGACCTACATCCATTATGTGGCATAGGAGTTACATCTCGTATAAAATTTAAGAGTATACCACTTCTACGAATAGCTCTTAATGCTGCATCTCTTCCGAGACCAGGCCCTTTGATCATGATTTCTGCTCGTTGCATGCCTTGATCCGATACTGTTCGAATAGCATTTCCTGCTGCAGTTTGAGCGGCAAAAGGTGTTCCCCTTCGTGTACCCTTGAATCCACAAGTACCAGCGGAGGACCAAGAAATCACCCGACCTCGTACATCTGTAATAGTTACAATAGTATTGTTGAAACTAGCTTGAACATGAATAATTCCTTTTGGTATTTTACGCGTATGATTCCGCGAACCAATACGTACATTTTTACGCGAACCTGTTTTAGGTATATATTTTGCCATATTACATTATTTCATTAAAAAAAAAATAAGTCTAAAGGGTATGGAGATATCCATTTCATGTCAAAAACGCATCCTTTTCAAATTCTTTTATAATTGAATATTCGATTATATATATCTATTCATTCTATTTATTTGATTTCGATAAATATCAAATACAATTTTTTAATTCAAATTGAAAAGTTTAAATCTCAATAATATTGAAAAAATGGATTTTTCATTTTGATAGAATAAATAGAATAATAGATTTAATTTTTTAAATTTCTCTATTTTTTTATCTATTCTATTTTTTTTAGAAAGCTTCTGTTTGTTCAAATATTATCCTTGTCTTTGTTTATGTTTTGGATTGAAACAAATTACTATAATTCGTCCCCGTCTTCGAATCAATCGACATTTTTCACAAATTTTACGAACCGAGGCATTTATTTTCATATTTGACATTCCTTAAATTAGTTAATCCCAAATTTTGGAAGAAAATAAGGGTTCCTTACATTTTTAACTCCTATTAGTGGCCTTTTTCATCAAATAAAGTTGAGATTCAAAAACATCTTAATTTAATTGAATGACTTCCTTTTTTTTCTTTCCTTAACGTATGCCCATAATAAAGTATTGGAAACCTAGCCTAGAATAGAAAGAAAAATTAAATTTGCATTTCTTTTATATCAACCTTAAAACCCGGGCAAATAATTTATGGATAAGTTATTCATTTAGTAATTCAATCTTCGTGAATTCCCATTCCCCCTTTTTTACAATTCCAGTTAAATCCCTTCTTACATTCACAAATCTATAGATCTATACAAATAGATATATATCTATGAGAGATGAAGTTCTATTAGAAACTTGCATTTTTTTTCTCTCTTTTTTTTACATAAATGAAATGGATACAAGTTTCTAATAGAATTCGCATATTAGAAAGATTACCATATATAACATAAAACTTCGCCGCCAATTTTTTCTAATCGAGCCTCTCGATCTGTCATTATACCTCTAGAAGTGGAAAGAATGACAATCCCCATGCCCCCTAAAATTCGAGGGATTTTTTTATAATTGTAATATATTCGTAGACCGGGTGTACTTATTCGTTTTAAATTTAAAAAACTTTTATACGATTCTTTTCTATTTCTTCTATACCGTAGAGTTAAAACTAAAAAAGATTTGTCGTTTTCTCTATGTTTTCTGATGTTTTCAACAAAACCCTCTCGTAAAAGTATTTTTACAATTTTTTCAGTAATGTTAGTAAAAGGTAATTGAACCATTCCTTTTTTATTAATGTCAGCATTTCGTATATAGGTTATTATGTTGGCGATAGTGTCCTTCCCCATGGTAAACAAAAAATATTGCTGCCTCTGACTTTTTATATAATCAACATACTCCTTACATAAAATGTTTTTATTTGTGTCTTTTTTATCTATAGATATATCTTTATAACTCATTATAGCTCATTGACTAAGTTCGTTGAAATTTCTATTGTGACTAGCATCGACTATTGTCAAATAAACAATTCAAAAAATCGAATCGAATAAAAGAAGATATTCAACTAAAGCAAATAGA
>NC_009259.1:82500-90000 GCF_051622355.1 Phaseolus vulgaris
TTATTCCATTCATAAATATATTTTCTTCCCTATGAGTTCTAGTCTCAATTAAAATACTAGTTTTTACTGTTCATATGTTATGATTTGAATATACCACATCAATTCGTTATGTATGGATGATGAGATTCCATTGATACAGAGCCACTCGTTCTTTTTTCTCTGACAGATGGTCAGAACTTCATCTGGGTTCGAATCCTACTGATAGGTCTACTAGAGATCAGAAATTGTTGAAAAAAGAACAAAAGAAACATCTTGCTCTTTCCAGGCGATCGGAAAAGAAAGAAATAGTGAATTTATTCAAGATAATTATGTACTTACAAAATACCGTCTCAATTCATCCTATTTCATCCTATCGAGGATGTGATATGGTTCCAAAGGATGAATTGGACAGTTCCAATAAGATTTCATTCTTGAACAAAAATCCGATAGACTTTTTGGAGGGAGGGTCCCATTGGCGTGCATCCAGTAGGAATTGAACCTACGAATTCGCCAATTATGAGTTGGGCGCTTTAACCATTCAGCCATGGATGCTTAGCGGGAATCCTCGTACATGGTGAATAACCAAATTCCAATTGAAGTGAAATCTTTCGGATAAATCAATGCAATTAGGAGGATTCGATGAAAGGACATCAATTCAAATCCTGGATTTTCGAATTGAGAGAGATATTGAAAGAAATCAAGAATTCTCGCTATTTCTTAGATTCATGGACCCAATTCAATTCAGCGGGATTTCTCATTCATATTTTTTTCCATCAAGAGAGTTTTATAAAACTCTTGGACTCCCGAATTTGGAGTATCCTACTTTCACGCAATTCACAGGGTTCAACAAGCAATCGATATTTCACGATCAAGTATGTAGTACTCTTTGTAGTAGCGGTCCTTATATATCGTATTAACAATCGAAAAATGGTCGAAAGAAAAAATCCCTATTTGACAAGGCTTCTTCCTATACCTATGAATTCCATTGGACCCAAAAATGATACATTGGAAGAATCATCTGAGTCTTCCAATATCAATAGGTTGATTGTTCCGCTCCTGTATCTTCCAAAAGGAAAAAAGATCTCTGAGAGTTCTTTCCTGGATCCGAAAGAGAGTACTCGGGTTCTCCCAATAACTAAAAAGTATATCATGCCTGAATTTAACTGGGGTTCGCGGTGGTGGAGGAACTGGATAGGAAAAAAGAGCTATTCTAGTTGTAAGATATCTAATGAAACCATCGCTGGAATTGAGATCTCATTCAAAGAGAAAGATATCAAATATCTGGAGTTCCTTTTTGTATATTATATGGATGATCCGATCCGTAAGGACCATGATTGGGAATTTTTTGATCGTCTTTCCCCGAGAAAGAGGCGAAACATAATCAACTTGAATTCGGGACAGCTATTCGAAATCTTAGTGAAAGACTGGATTTATTATCTCATGTTTGCTTTTCGTGAAAAAATACCAAAGGAAGTGGAGGGTTTCTTCAAACAACAAGGGACTGGGTCAATTATTCAATCAAATGATATTGAGCATGTTTCGCATCTCTTCTTGAGAAACAAGCGGGCTATTTCTTTGCAAAATTGTGCTCAATTTCATATGTGGCAATTCCGTCAAGATCTCTTCGTTAGTTGGGGGAAGAGTCCGCACGAATCGGATTTTTTGAGGAACATGTCACAAGAGAATTGGATTTGGTTAGACAATGTGTGGTTGGGAAACAAGGATCGGTTTTTTAGCAAGGTACGGAATGTATCATCAAATCTTCAATATGATTCCACGAGATCTAGTTTCATTCAAGTAACGGATTCTAGCCAATTGAAAGGATCTTCTGATCAATCCAAGGATTCTTTCGATTCCATTAGGAATGAGGATTCGAAATATCACACATTGATCAATCAAAGAGAGATTCAACAACTAAAAGAAAGATCGATTCTTTGTTGGGATCCTTCCTTTCTTCAAACGGAACGAACAGAGATAGAATCAGAGCGATTCCTTAAAAACCTTTCTGGATATTCCTCAATGTGCCGACTATTCATGGAACGTGAGAAGCAGATGAATAATCATCTGCTTCCGGAAGAAATCGAAGAATTTCTTGGGAATCCTGCAAGAGCCACTCGTTCTTTTTTCTCTGACAGATGGTCAGAACTTCATCTGGGTTCGAATCCTACTGATAGGTCTACTAGAGATCAGAAATTGTTGAAAAAAGAACAAAAGAAACATCTTGCTCTTTCCAGGCGATCGGAAAAGAAAGAAATAGTGAATTTATTCAAGATAATTATGTACTTACAAAATACCGTCTCAATTCATCCTATTTCATCCTATCGAGGATGTGATATGGTTCCAAAGGATGAATTGGACAGTTCCAATAAGATTTCATTCTTGAACAAAAATCCATTTTGGGGTTTCTTTCATCTATTCCATGACCGGAACAGGGGGAGATACACGTTACACCACGATTTTGAATCAGAAGATCTATTTCAAGAAATGGCAGATCTATTCACTCTATCAATAACCGAGCCGGATCTGGTGTATCATAAGGAATTTGATTTTTCTATTGATTCCTCCGGATTGGATCAAAAACATTTCTTGAATGAGTTATTGAACTCCAGGGATGAATCGAAAAAGCACTCTTTATTGGTTCTACCTCCTCTTTTTTATGAACAGAATGAATCTTTTTATCGAAGGATCATAAAAAAATGGGTCCAGACCTCTTGCGGGAATAATTTGGAAGATCCAAAACCTAAAATAGTTGTATTTGCTAGCAACAACATAATGGAGGCAGTCAATCAATATAGATTGATCCGAAATCTGATTCAAATCCAATATAGCACCCATGTTTACATAAGAAATGTATTGAATCGATTCAATTGCAACTTCGAATATGGAATTCAAAGGTATCAAATAGGAAATGATACTCTGAATCATCGAACTAGAATGAAATACACGATCAACCAACATTTCTCAAATTTGAAAAAGAGTCAGAAGAAATGGTTCGATCCTCTTATTTTGATTTCTCGAACGGAGAGATCTATGAATTGGGATCCTAATGCATATAGATACAAATGGTCCAATGGGAGCAAGAATTTCCAGGAACATTTGGACTATTTCATTTCTGAGCAGAATAGCCTTCAAGTAGTGTTCGATCGATTACATATTAATCAATATTCGATTGATTGGTCTGAGGTTATCGACAAAAAAGATTTGTCTAAGTCACTTTGTTTATTTTTGTCCAAGTTACTTCTTTTTTTGCCCAAGTTTCTTCTCTTTTTGTCTAACTCACTTCCTTCTTTTTTCTTTGTGAGTTTTGGGGGTATCTCCATTCATAGGTCCGAGATCCACATCTATGAATTGAAAGGTCCGAATGATCCACTCTGTAATCAGTTATTAGAATCAATAGGTCTTCAAATCTTTCATTTGAAAAAAAGGAAACCCTTATTATTGGATGACCAAGATACTTCCCAAAAATCGAAATTCTTGATCAATGGAGGAACAATATCACCATTTTTGTTCAATAAGATACCAAAGTGGATGATTGACTCATTCCATACTAGAAAGAATCGCAGGAAATCTTTTGATAACACAGATTCCTATTTCTCAATGATATCCCACGATCCAGACAATTGGCTGAATCCCGTGAAACCATTTCATAGAAGTTCATTGATATACTATTTTTATAAAGCAAATCAACTTCGATTCTTGAATAATCAATATCACTTCTGCTTCTATTGTAACAAAAGATTCCCTTTTTATGTGGAAAAGGCCCGTATCAATAATTATGATTTTACGTATGGACAATTCCTCAAAATCTTGTTCATTCGCAACAAAATCTTTTCTTTTTGCGATGGTCAAAAAAAACATGCTTTTTTGAAGAGAGATACTATTTCACCAATCGAGTTACAGGTATCTAACATATTGATACCTAACGATTTTCCGCAAAGTGGCGACGAAGGGTATAACTTCTACAAATCTTTCCATTTTCCAATTCGATACGATCCATTCGTTCGTGGAGCTATTTACTCGATCGCAGACATTTCTGGAACACCTCTAACAGAGGGACAAATAGTCCATTTTGAAAAAACTTATTGTCAACCTCTTTCAGATATGAATATACCTGATTCAGAAGGGAAGAACTTGTATCAGTATCTCAATTTCAATTCAAACATGGGTTGGATTCACACTCCATGTTCTGAGAAATATTTACCATCCGAAAAAAGGAAAAAACGGAGTTCTTGTCTACAAAAATGCCTTGAGAAAGGTCAGATGTATAGAACCTTTCAACAAGATAGTGTTTTTTCAACTCTCTCAAAATGGAATCTATTCCAAACATATATACCATGGTTCCTTACCTCGACGGGGTACAAATATCTAAATTTCATATTTTTAGATACTTTTTCAGACCTATTGCCGATACTAAGTAGCAGCCAAAAATTTGTATCCATTTTTCATGATATTATGCATGGGTCAGATATATTATGGCGAATTCGTCAGATTCCATTGTGTCTTCCACAATGGAATCTGATAAGTGAGATTCCGGGTAATTGTTTCCATAATCTTCTTCTGTCCGAAGAAATGACTCATCGAAATAATGAGTTACTATTGATATCGACACATCTGAGATCGCTAAATGTTCAGGAGTTCTTCTATTCAATCCTTTTCCTTCTCCTTGTTGCTGGATATCTCGTTCGTACACATCTTCTCTTTGTTTCTCGAGTCTATAGTGAGTTACAGACAGAGTTCGAAAAGGTAAAATCTTTGATGATTCCATCATACATGATTGAGTTGCGAAAACTTCTGGATAGGTATCCTACATCTGAACTGAATTCTTTCTGGTTAAAGAATCTCTTTCTAGTTGCTCTGGAACAATTAGGAGATTCTCTAGAAGAAATACGGAGTTTTGCTTTTGGTGGCAACATGCTATGGGGTGGTGGTCCCGCTTATGGGGTCAAATCCATACGTTCTAAGAATAAATCTTGGAATCTCATCGATCTCATAAGTATTATACCAAATCCCATCAATCGAATCGCTTTTTCGAGAAATACGAGACATCTAAGTCATCCAAGTAAAGCAATCTATTCCTTGATAAGAAAAATAAAAAACGTGAATGGTGATTGGATTGATGATCAAATAGAATCCTGGGTCTCGAACACTGATTCGATTGATGATAAAGAAAAAGAATTCTTGGTTCAGTTTTCTACCTTAACAACAGAAAAAAGGATTGATCAAATTCTATTGAGTCTTACTCATAGTGATCTTTTATCAAAGAATAACTCTGGTTATCAAATAAGTGAACAACCGGGAGCAATTTACTTACGATACTTAGTTGACATTCATAAAAAGTATCTAATGATTTATGAATTCAATACATCCTGTTTAGTAGAAAGACATATATTCCTTGCTAATTATCAGACAATTACTTATTCACAAACCTTGTGGGGGGCTAATAGTTTTCATTTCCCATCTCATGGAAAACCCTTTTCGCTCCGCTTAGCCCTACCTCCCCCTAGTAGGGGTATTTTAGTGATAGGTTCTATAGGAACTGGACGATCCTATTTGGTCAAATACCTAGCGAAAAACTCCTATGTTCCTTTCATTACAGTATTTCTGAACAAGTTCCTGGATAACAAGCCTAAGGGTTTTCTTATTGATGATAGTGACGATATTGATGATAGTGACGATAGTGACGATATCGACCGTGACCTTGATATAGAGCTGGAGCTTCTAACTATGATGAATACGCTAACTATGGATATGATGCCAGAAATAGACCGATTTTATATCACCTTTCACTTCGAATTAGCAAAAGCAATGTCTCCTTGCATAATATGGATTCCTAACATTCATGATCTGGATGTGAATGAGTCGAATTACTTATCCCTCGGTCTTTTAGTGAACTATCTCTCCAGGGATTGTGAAAGATGTTCCACTAGAAATATTCTTGTTATTGCTTCGACTCATATTCCCCAAAAAGTAGATCCAGCTCTAATAGCTCCGAATCAATTCAATACATGCATTAAGATACGAAGGCTTCTTATTCCACAACAACGAAAACACTTTTTCACTCTTTCATATACTAGGGGATTTCACTTGGAAAAGAAAATGTCCCATACTAATGGATTCGGGTCCACAACGATGGGTTCAAATGTACGAGATCTTGTAGCACTTAACAATGAGGCCCTATCGATTAGTATTATACAAAAAAAATCCATCATAGACACTAATATAATTAGCTCTGTTCTTCATAGACAAACTTGGGATTTCCGATCTCAGGTAAGATCGGTTCAGGATCATGGGATCCTTTTCTATCAGATAGGAAGGGCTGTTTCACAAAATGTACTTCTAAGTAATTGCTCCATAGATCCTATCTCTATCTATATGAAGAAGAAATCATGTGACGGGGGGGATTCTTATTTGTACAAATGGTACTTCGAACTTGGAACGAGTATGAAGAAATTAACGATACTTCTTTACCTTTTGAGTTGTTCTGCCGGATCGGTCGCTCAAGACCTTTGGTCTCTACCCGGACCTGATGAAAAAAATGGGATCACATCTTATGGACTCGTTGAGAATAATTCTGATCTAGTTCATGGCCTATTAGAAGTAGAAGGCGCTCTGGTGGGATCCTCACGTACAGAAAAAGATTGCAGTCAGTTTGATAAGGATCGAGTGACATTGCTTCTTCGGTCCGAACCAAGGAATCCCTTAAATAGGATTCAAAATGGATCTTATTCTATCGTTGATCAGAGATTTCTCTATGAAAAATATGAATCGGAGTTTGAAGAACGGGGAGGAGTCCTCGACCCGCAACAGATAGAGGAGGATTTTTTCAATCACATCGTTTGGGCTCCTAGAATATGGCGCCCTTGGGGCTTTCTATTTGATTGTATTGAAAGGCCCAATTCATTGGGATTTCCCTATTGGGCCAGGTCATTTCGGGACAAGCGGATCATTTATGATGAAGAGGATGAGCTTCAAGAGAATGATTCAGAGTTCTTGCAGGGTGGAACCATGCAGTACCAGACACGAGATAGATCTTCCAAAGAACAGGGCTTTTTTCGAATAAGCCAATTCATTTGGGACCCCGCGGATCCACTCTTTTTCCTATTCAAAGATCAGCCTTTTGTCTCTGTGTTTTCACATCGACAATTCTTTACAGATGAAGAGATGTCAAGGGAACTTCTTACTTCCCAAACAGATCTTCCTACATCTATATATAAACACTGGTTTATCAAGAATACGCAAGAAAAGCATTTTGAATTGTTGATTCATTGCCAGAGATGGCTTAGAATCAATAGTTCATCATCTAAAGGATTTTTCCCTTCTAATACTCTATCTGAGAGTTATCAATATTTATCAAATCTGTTCCTATCTAACGAAGCGCTATTGGATCAAATGACAAAGACATTGTTGAGAAAAAGATGGCTTTTCCCAGATGAGATAGTTGTTGCTATCTGCTCCAATAACGAATCATTGGTTTCACTGAATCACTCAAAAAAAAAAAATAGATAGACCTTTCTTTCTCTT
>NC_009259.1:107500-122500 GCF_051622355.1 Phaseolus vulgaris
TAAGATCCCATACCCAGAGCTAACATCATATAACCCAATTGAGACATTGTAGAATAGGCCAAATTTTTCTTAATATCTTTTTGAGCAATAGCTAAAGTAGCTCCTAATATTACTGTTATTAGACCTATAAAAGCTATTGTGTTCATTATTTGGGGTAGAAGTACGAAAAGAGGAAGAAGTCGAGCCACAAGAAAAATTCCCGCGGCTACCATAGTAGCAGCATGTATAAGGGCGGAAATTGGAGTAGGCCCCTCCATAGCATCAGGTAGCCATACATGAAGAGGAAATTGAGCCGATTTGGCAACTGAGCCACAAAATAGCAAGAGGGCAAACAAAGTAACAAAAAAAAGATTCATTTCATTTTTAGAAATCAAATTATTTATAATTTGAAACAAATCCCGAAATTCCAAACTACCCGTTATCCAATAAATACCTAAAATTCCCAATAATAATCCAAAATCCCCTACACGATTAGTTACAAATGCTTTTTGACAAGCATTTGCCGCAATAGGACGGGTGAACCAAAAGCCTATTAATAAATAAGAACACATTCCTATTAATTCCCAAAAAAAATAAATTTGTATCAAATTTGAACTAGTAACTAATCCCAACATTGAAATATTAAAAAGAGTCATATAAGCAAAAAATCTCAAATATCCTTGATCATGAGACATATAATTATCACTATAAATAAGAACAAGAATGCCAACCGTAGTAATTAATATTGACATAATAGAAGTAAGTGAATCGATCAAGTACCCAAACTCTAAAGAAATATCATTATTTATGGTCCAAGACCATACATATTGAAAAATCGAACTATTCTGGATTTGATGAATAGACAAATCAAGCGAAAAAAACATAACTATAGTTAACAATAAGATACTAGGAAAAGCCCAAATACGGCGAATCTTTTTTGTTGCCGTCGGAAAAAGTAGAAGTCCCACTCCTATTAACATTGGAACTGGGAATGGAATAAAAGGTATGATCCATGAATATTGATGTGTATATTCCATACAATAAAGAAAAAAAATTATGATTCTGATTCTAATGAATTTTGTTTCTTAGGTTTTTATTTTATCTTTTTTGTAATGTAAAGGAATGGATTCGGTTAATAACAAATAAACATAGAATTTAATAAATATAGAAGAATCGATTATTAATTATTCTGAATCTTTGGACAATATTTTTTGAACATTAGTTTAGTGAATGAAATTGAACTTAACTAATGAAGTTTTGATTACAGTAAGAAATAGCGATGTTTGGAAAACTTTCTAATTCTAAAAAGTATTCTATTATTATATTATTCAATATTTAAAATAGTAAAAAATGGAAATTCAATTCTATAAAATATATGTCTAATTAGAGAGAAACTTCTTTTAATTTACAGAAAAATGTCTTTCACATAAAATTATATAACAATCCAAAACTAGACTAATTATATGGCAGTTCCAAAAAAGCGCACGTCTATTTCAAAAAAAATTATTCGGAACACTTTATGGAAAAAGAAGGGATATTTTACAGCATTAAAAGCTTTTTCATTAGCGCAATCTCTTTTTACGGGGAATTCTAAAAGCTTTTTCTGTAACAAATACAAACGTTAGAATAATTTCAATTAACTTGATTCAACGAATCTTTTTGAAATGAAATACAAAAATATTCATATAAAATGGATATCTAATAGAATATTCATTTATAAATTTATAATATTTACATTATATATATAATAGATTCTAAATTTACATTATATAATAGATTCTAATCTAATTCTTTAAAATTATTTTATTGAATGTTTAGTAAACAAATCTTGTATTTGAATTGATTCTTTGAATCTCGACAATTGACTCCAATTTGGTTATTATGCTTTCGAGTAAGCCGCTATGGTGAAATTGGTAGACACGCTGCTCTTAGGAAGCAGTGCTAGAGCATCTCGGTTCGAGTCCGAGTAGCGGCATGACATCTTATCTTCTAAAAAAGAGGTCCTATAATGAATTCTTATTTCTATTCCTAGTATTTCTATTTTTTCATTCAATATGGTTATGGTATTTTCCACTTTAGAGCATATATTAACTCATATATCGTTTTCGGTCGTATCTCTTTTAATTTCAATTCATTTGATAACCTTATTATTAGGCAATGAAATAATAGGATTAGACAATTCGTTCAAAAAAGGCATGATAATCACTTTTTTTTGTATCACAGGATTGTTAGTTACTCGTTGGATTTTTTCGGGCCATTTACCATTTAGTAATTTATATGAATCATTAATATTTCTTTCATGGACTTTTTCTATTTTTTATATGGTTCTTTGCTTAAAAAAAAAAAAAAACTACTATTTCAATACAATAATAACGCCAAGTATTCTTTTTACCCAAGGCTTTGCTACTTCGGGTCTTTTAACCGAAATGCATCAATCC
Organism: Phaseolus vulgaris; assembly: GCF_051622355.1. Taxonomy (NCBI): domain Eukaryota; kingdom Viridiplantae; phylum Streptophyta; class Magnoliopsida; order Fabales; family Fabaceae; genus Phaseolus; species Phaseolus vulgaris. The sequence goes on from NC_009259.1 coordinate 109,918, forward strand.
TTAATATTAGTGCCTGCTTTACAGTCCCATTGGTTAATGATGCACGTAAGTATGATGATATTGGGTTATACAACTCTTTTATGTGGATCATTATTATCAGTGGCTATTTTAGTCATTACTTTTCAAGAACTAATACACATGATTGGTAAAAGCAAGACTTTCTTTTTTTTTAATGAAACCTTGTCTTTTGCTGAAATCAAATACATGAATATGAATGATAAAAAGAATCTTTTACAAAAAACTCCTTTTATGTCTGATTCGTCTTATATAAATTATTATAGATATCAATTTATTCAACAATTGGATCGTTGGGGTTACCGTACTATTAGTCTAGGTTTTATCTTTTTAACAGTAGGTAATATATCAGGAGCAGTATGGGCTAATGAGGCATGGGGATCATATTGGAATTGGGATCCAAAGGAAACTTGGGCTTTTATTACTTGGATTATTTTCGCGATTTATTTACATATTAGAAAAAATAAAAAATTGGAATATCTCAATTCTTCGATAGTGGCCTCCATGGGCTTTCTTATAATTTGGATATGTTATTTAGGGATAAATCTTTTAGGAATAGGACTACATAGTTATGGTTCATTTACATCTAATTAAATTAAATTTAAGAATTTCACAAATATTGGGATGGGAACATTTTAGAAAATAAGAAAAAAAACTCCCAATAAAATGATTAAGACCCCATTGAATCAAGTAATGTAATAGTGATTCAAGGGGTTCTCACAAACAACAAACATATTCAATTAGAATTCAAATTCATTTTTATGTAATTAATAAAATACAAAAATAAATCCATTTTTTTATTGTGCATGGGATTTTTTTCGATTTTTTATTTTTCATTGATTCCCGAAAACTATCTATAAAAAATTAGAGAGAATCGCTTCAACCTTGTCAGCCGAAAATGAAAAAATAAAATCTGGATAAATGCCAATACTTATTACGGGTATAAGGATCGAAATTGAAATAAATAATTCTCGTGGCCCCGAATCAAAAAAATAAGAATTTGGTGTATTAAAAAGCTTGTATCCATAGAACATTTGACGTAAGATAGATAATGAATAAATAGGAGTTAATATCATTCCAATTGCGGTTACAAAAGTGATGAGTATTTTTGTGATTAAAAGATATTTTTGATTGGTAATGATTCCCAATAAGACTATCAATTCTGCAACAAAACCGCTCATGCCCGGTAATGCAAGAGAAGCCATCGACAAAGTAGTGAAAATCGTGAATATTTTTGGCATTGGGATAGCCATTCCACCCATTTCGTCGAGATAAAGAAGACGTAGTCTATCATAACTAGTTCCCGCCAAGAAAAAAAGCGCAGCACCAATAAATCCGTGAGAGATTATTTGTAAAATAGCCCCATTCAGCCCTGTCTCGCTTATAGAACCAATTCCTAAAATTAAGAAACCCATATGGGATACCGAGGAATAAGCTATTCTTTTTTTTACATTGCGTTGACCAAGAGATGTTGAAGCTGCATAGATTATTTGAATTGAACCTAATAGCATTAACCAGGGACAAAATATAGAATGAGCGCGAGATAATAATTCCATATTAATTCGAACCAACCCATACGCTCCCATTTTTAATAATATTCCGGCTAAAAGCATACAAGTACTGTAATGCGCCTCTCCATGCGTATCAGGTAACCATGTATGTAAGGGTATAATTGGTGATTTGACAGCAAAAGCAATAAGAAATCCCATATAGAAGATTATTTCTAGTGCCACGGGATATGATTGATTAGTTAATGATTCAAAATTTAATGTTGGTTCATTAGAACTATATAAACTCATACCCAGAATTCCCAGTAATAAAAAAACAGAACTTCCCGCAGTGTACAAAATAAACTTTGTAGCTGAATACAAACGTTTTTTTCCACCCCACATAGATAAAAGTAGATAAACGGGAATTAATTCTAATTCCCACATGATGAAAAAAAGTAAAATGTCTCGAGAAGAAAATGTTCCTAGTTGACCACTATACATTGCTAACATCAGAAAATAGAATAATTTAGATTCTCGAGTAACCGGCTGAGCCGATAACGTAGCTAACGTAGTGATAAATCCCGTTAATAGAATGGGTCCTAGAGAGAGTCCATCTATTCCGAATCTCCAGTAAAAGTCAAAAAAATGGATCCATTTATAATTTTCTGTCAATTGGATTAGTGGATCATCCAATTCGAAATGATAACAAAATACATAGGCTATTAGAAGCAGATCTATGAAACATATACAATAAGTATACCATTTAATTGTCTTATTTCCTTTATGGGGAAATAAGACAATTAAAGAACCTCCGACTATTGGCAAAACTACAACTGTTGTTAACCAAGGAAAATCATTCGTGATAAAAATAAGATATACTTAGACTACAAAAACCCGGGCTCAAAAAAAAAAAAATATTTTTTATTTTGAGCCCGGGTTTTTGCCAGTAAAAAAAAGTACTTGTATACGGTTCTTTTTGAAACGTATTAATAAGCTAGACCCATGCTTCGAGTTGTTTCATGCCATAAATAAACTCTAACACTTAAGAAATCCGTCGGACAGGCGGATTCACACCTCTTACAACCAACACAGTCCTCTGTTCTTGGGGCAGAAGCAATTTGTTTAGCTTTACATCCGCCCCAAGGTATCATTTCTAATACATCTGTTGGGCAGGCCCGGACACATTGAGTACATCCTATACATGTATCATAAATCTTTACTGAATGTGACATTGGATCATAATCCTTGAACATCAAAAATTCAACATTTTCAATCTAGTAAATAGGTAAACCTATTCTATATATATATATTAGATACCAGATGAATCAATGATTTATAATCATTTTGCTAGAAAAAATAGACTTCTAGATTAATAATAAGAGAATAGAACCAAGATACTTTGATTTCTTATCTTTGTTTTCGCAAACATGATTCAAATGGATATCTCAATTATGATAATTTGAATTGATTATATAGTACACACTATTCAAAATTATACTTTTTTTTATGAGTAATACTATTTATTCAACAAATTTGATTGATTGATACGGGTTGATTTTCTATTACGATATATTGAGGAAACAATAGCCGGTCCGATAGCTGCTTCAGCGGCTGCAACAGCTATAACAAAAATTGAAAAAATATTTCCTTTTAATTGCCGCCTATCAAAAAAATCAGAAAAGGTTACGAGATTTATATTTACTGCATTCAGTATAAGTTCAAGACACATAAGGGCTCTAACCATATTTCGGCTCGTGATCAATCCATAGATACCTATAGAAAATAAAAAAGCACTCAAAACAAGTGCATGCTCGAATATCATTGACCAACTCCTTTTCAATTTTTATTCATTTCGATCTGAATATGAATTCAACGGATTTTATTGCCTAACATAATAAGTCTACAACAAAATCAAGTATTCGCAAAAATATTTTATACATAAATATTCTTTTTCGTTAACATAGAATTCAACAAAAAAGAAATGTGTTAAAATCTAACAAATTGTGATTTATATTATTCCTTTCTTATTGACGAGCCACAAAAATTGCACCTATTAAAGCAACTAAAAGAATAATTGAAATTAGTTCAAATGGAAGAAAAAAATCTGTTGATAAATGAATTCCAATTTGTTGACTAGTACTTATCAAATCTTGCTCTAAAATCTGATTGGGTCTTGTCGTCCAAATAATCCCGTGCCATGATGTATCTAGAATAGTATTGATTTGTGAAATAAAGATACTGGTACAAACCATCAAAGTAATTCCATCCCCAACGGTCCAAACACGAAAATTTTGGTCATATTCGGAACCATTCATAAACATCACAGCAAATATTATTAAAACATTTATAGCGCCCACGTAAATAAGTAGCTGTGAGGCAGCTACAAAATGGGAGTTTGATAAAATATAGAATAAAGATACACAAACAAGAACTAGTCCCAATGAAAAAGCAGAAAAAATCGTATTCGTAAAGAATACTACTCCTAGACTTCCTAATATAAGACCTGATCCAAGAAAGACTAAAATAAAATCATGTAGCGATTCGGACAAATCCATTATATGTAAAATAAGAGATAAATAGAAATTTCATGACCTTATTGATATGACCAGGAAAACCCTTGTTAAATACTAAAATTCTCGGTGCATAGAATTTCACCAAATCCTAAGATAAGATATGTGAATTGCTATTAAGTACAGTTGTTATAGGATCAATGTCATTTCATTCTTTTATTTATGCCAAAGAGTCATTTCAAAATACTAAAATATCTTTATATATATATATATCTATATATAGATATTCTATTCTTTTTGTTTTTATAAGAATTTTAAAAATCATTTTATTTGAATTGTTCGAATTGTATAATCATCTATTACTGATACTGGTAAACGACCCAAAGCTATTAGATTATAATTCAATTCGTGGCGATCATAAGTTGAAAGTTCATATTCTTCGGTCATTGATAAACAATTTGTTGGACAATACTCAATACAGTTACCACAAAATATACAGATTCCAAAATCAATACTGTAATTAAGCAACCGTTTCTTTCGAATATCAGTTTCTAGTTTCCAATCAACAATGGGTAGATCTATAGGACAGACACGAACACATACTTCACAAGCAATGCATTTATCAAATTCAAAATGTATTCGACCGCGAAAACGTTCTGATGAGATTATTTTTTCATAAGGATATTGAATAGTTACGGGTAACCTATTTGCATGAGATAAGGTAATCATGAGACCTTGACCAATATACCTAGCAGCTCGGATTATTTGTTCACTATAATTTATGAATTCAGTTACCATAAGGAACATATCATGAATAGCTCTGAATATTTTTTTCTTTCTCTTGTTTAAAACAAGTTCTTCATTTTTAATATAGAAGGTCCACATTTTTTTTACAGTGAAAACAGTTGAGACGACGTTGTTAATAATAGATTACCGAGAGAAATGGGTAAAAGAAACTTCCACCCAAGATTTAATAATTGATCTATTCTTAGCCTAGGCAAAGTCCATCTTGTTGTGATAGAAACGAATATGAATAAAAAAGTTTTAACTAGTGTAATAAAGATACCAATTATCGTTACAAAAACTCCGTATGTTTTATTAATTTCAAAAAAGTTAGAAACGAAAATGTACGGAATAGAGATATTTGAACCACCCAAATAAAGAACTGTTACAAATAAGGAAGAAACTAATAGGTTTAAATAGGAAGCAACGTAAAATAAACCAAATTTGATACCGGAATATTCGGTTTGATAACCCGCTATTAGTTCTTCTTCCGCTTCCGGTAAATCAAAAGGTAATCTTTCACATTCTGCTAGGGAAGATATTAGAAAAACGAGGAAACCCATAGGTTGACGCCACAAATTCCATCCCCAAAAACCATATTTTGATTGTGCATCAACGATATCAACTGTACTTAAACTGTTAGATAATCCTAGTCGGTGATGACATTACTGTTACCATCTCTATTACAGAACCGTACATGAGGTTTTCATCTCATACGGCTCCTTTAAAGCCTTCAAAAAATATAATGACCGGACCCCGATTTTGTATCCCTTGATATATCCCTAAGATAGAGAAAATTCGATTTTATCGGACGGTTTTGAATTAGACCCATTGAATTCTGTCTGTTCTAATAAAAAAATTTTAAATAAATACATTTATTTAAAAAATAAAAATCAATTTGAACATTTATTTCACTTATTTATATAAATAAAAAATACAAAAGATACTTCTGAATTGATCTCATCCTTTAAAAAATTATCAAATTTAAATTTTTTGAGTAATAACTTAATTTAATTTTTGCATAAAATACTCTTTGAAAATGATCAAGAACTAACACATCATTTTCGATTCCGAAAAAGAATTAGATGTTCCTTTTTTAAATTATGACTATCTCCATAAATATGGAGGATATAAGACAAAAAAGAAAAAGGAGATCACTTTGACCTCTTATCCTATTCCTTTTTGTGCAAGCAAAAGAAAAGGGACTTCAAAAAATTAAAGGATTATTTCGTTCCTGATAGTTATTTATTCAATCAATGGATGGAAGTATACTCTAGATCGGAATTGTGGGGAGTACTGCCTTCTTTTTTCTACCAACTTCAAGCCCCCTTTAGTATTCTTTTTCTATTATACATAAAGACTCTTTTGGATATTTTAAAAAAGAAATATACGTTACTAATCTTTTGTGTATTTTGGTGTTTCTAGTCATCCATTCATTTTTTTTATTAATCCCTTTGCATTTTGTTCATATATGTATACTAATTCATACAAATTATATTGAAAATTTTAAAAAGATTGGTCTTTTGTTTTGCGCCCGCTTCAAGACAGGATTACTAATCAACAAATCTTGGGAAAAACAACCACTTCTATCTATCTATATATATATAATTCTAGAATTTCATTGATATTTTCACCTTATTCTTATACATAGAAAATTAGACTCAATTTTTTTACTGCAATTTGAAATCATAATACTTTCTCTATAAGTAATATAGTATACTATTCTATAAATTAGATTCAATAAAAGCTGTTTTATTGCACTCATATAACTATCTGATTCAATTATTCAACCTAAATGCCAAAATTATATTATTCTTTATATATTCTGTTTGTCCTTTACTACAAATATAAGGAGAACCGTATAGCAAATAGTATCAAAAAATTTCTGTCTCAACGAAGCACACATAGAGATATCGATAACACACAAAGAGTTAATGGTATTTCATAACTAATTGATTGAGCAGCTGCTCGTAGACCACCCAAAAAGGAATATTTATTATTTGACCCATATCCTGACATAAGAAGTCCAATGGGGGCAATACTCGAAATAGCAATCCATAAAAAAACACCAATATTCAGATCAGATAAAACAAAGTTATAACCAAAAGGAATTACTGAATAGCTTAATATAATGGATATGACTGATATAGCTGGTCCAAAACTAAATAAACGAATATCTCCTCTAGATGGAATAAGATTCTCTTTAAAAAGTAATTTTGTTCCGTCTGCTAGAGCTTGAAGAACTCCAAAAGGACCGGTGTATTCAGGACCAATACGCTGTTGTATCCCTGCAGATATTTCTCTTTCTAACCATACAATTGCTAGTACACTTATAGTAATTCCTACTATAAAAATTAAAATAGGCACAAATACCCAAAGAATTTCATATATCTCTTTAAAAAATTCTAATCTGAAAAAAAAATGTATATCTTGTATTTCTGTTAAATCAATTATCATTTCAACGATCAACTTCTCCCATAATAATATCTATGCTACCTAGTATTGTCATAATATCGGCCAATTTCATTCTTTTAACTAATTGAGGAAGAATTTGCAAATTTATAAAACCCGGCGGATGAATTTTCCATCTCCAAGGAAAACCATTTTGATCGCCTATTATAAAAATTCCTAATTCTCCTTTGGGGGCTTCAATTCTTACATAAAGTTCTTGTTTTGGCAATTCAAAACTCGGAGACGATTTTTTACTAATAAATCGATACTCAAACTCATTCCATTCTGGTTCTTTTTCTCTATCAAAGCAGCGGATTTCTAAATTTTCATATGGCCCGCCGGGAAGTCCTTCCAAAGCCTGTTGAATAATTTTTATGGATTCCACCATTTCACCAATTCGAACTAAATAACGAGCTAAAGAATCTCCTTCTTTTTGCCATTGAACTTCCCAATGAAATTCCTCGTAACATTCATAATTATCCACTTTACGTAGATCCCATTGTATTCCGGAAGCCCGAAGCATCGGTCCTGATAAACCCCAATTAATAACTTCTTTTACATCAACGACACCTACGCCCTCAACCCGTTCTAAAAAAATAGGATTTCGCGTAATAAGTTTTTGATATTCGGCAATACTTGTTAAAAAATAATCGCAGAAATCAGAACATTTATCTACCCAACCATAAGGTAGATCAGTCGCTACCCCCCCGATACGAAAAAAATTATGCATCATTCTCATACCTGTCGCAGCTTCAAATAGATCATATATGAATTCTCTTTCTCTAAAAATATAGAAAAAAGGGGTTTGTGCACCAATATCTGCCATAAAAGGTCCTAACCATAGTAGGTGAGAAGCTATACGGCTTAACTCCAACATGATTACTCGGATATAGCTGGCTCTTTTAGGTACTTGAATATTTCCCAACTGTTCAGGTCCATTTACAGTTATTGCTTCTGTGAACATAGTAGCTAAATAGTCCCAACGTGTTACATAAGGCAGATATTGTATAATTGTTCGGTTTTCCGCTATTTTTTCCATTCCTCTGTGTAAATAACCCAATATCGGTTCACAATCAATAACATCCTCACCATCTAGAGTAACAATAAGTCTAAGAACACCGTGCATTGAGGGGTGGTGAGGCCCCATATTGACTATCATGAAGTCCTTTCTTATAGTTGAGATATTCATAGGTTTTTGCTCGATTTATTCTTTTATGAATCGCTTAAAAAATAAAAGTTCATCAAAATTCAAGATCTAATAAATCGAATAATTGAAAATTACTCTTCAATTTAACGAATTTGTGACTGCCGAATATCAAACTGATTTATTAATTTTTTATACTGTATTCCATCTTTCTTTGACAAATAAGACAGTAATCTTTGCCGTTTTCCCAAGATTTTACGTAAACCTGTTTGGGATGAATAGTCTTTTGGGTGCAATTCAAAATGTGACGTAAGTCTTCGTATTCTATTAGTAAATTGGAATATTTGAAATTCAACCAATCCCGGGTTTTTTCCTTTTTTTTCTTGTGAAAGAACAGGTATAAATGAATTTTTTACCATAAAAAAATAAAAGTTTTCCCTTCTCCTCGTTTTTTTTGATAGATATTTTTATTGATCAGTAATTATAATGACACTAATTTTTCATTTTTTGATATAAATACGAAATCCTATTTTTTTTTATTTAGAAATGAAATCCATTGAATTTCAATAGATATAAAGGAAACTAGTTTGATAGATTCAAAAAAAATTGTATAAATTAGAAAAAAAAGAGAATTTTGTAAATTTAATTCTCTTTTTTTTTCTAATGTATACATCATTGAATGAAAATCAATGCCATACCAAAATGCGTGTATTTAGTTAGCATATGTATCTATCTATATATAGATACATATGCTAACTAGAAGACAAAATTAGATTAACAGATTTTAACACGCGGATACAAATGTATCCTTACTATACTGAAACGGCTTCCATTATGGGTATTAAACCAATAACGATTTATACAAGCTAAATCTTCTAATCGATATTTTGGCCAAAGAAAAATTTTGAAATTCATTAGTTTTTTTTTCTCTTTCTCATTTCTTTTTTTCGTCAAAACTTGAAAACCCTTTTTTACTTTATTTTCATTATCAAATATTGTGTTTCTATGTATACTATTTCTATTATTTGGATATAAACAAATTCTCATTCTCAACTCTCTACGACGTCTAGCGGATAAAATGTTTTCAGGAACAAGGAAATTTAAAATCTCTTTTTCGTTTTTTTCTGTTATCTTTTGATCTCTTGTTCTTGTAATGTATTTATAAAAAGATTTCTTATTAACATGAATTTTTTTTAAGTATTTTTTATCAATTTTACGTTTATTCTTATGAATTAATGAAAGATCCATCGTTTTAGACTTTAAAAATTGTTTATTATTTTTTCTAGACAAGCGAACTGGTTCGATAACAAATAATTCTTTTTTCCTCAATTTATTATTTTTATTTTTACTTAAGCCTGGAAGAGTTAAATTCTTCTGATTTTGAATTATCATAATATCTAGACCTAGTTCTCCTCTTTGAATAGAGGCTATAGTCATTTTTCTTAAATTTGTCAATCTAATCAGGAGACAATATACTTTGACATTGTGAAAGATGTTTTGACCTAAGAAATTTTTCCAGTTGAAATGGAAAATCAAAAAATTTCTTACTAAGAAATGAAGTTCTACCTCCATATTGTTCTTTACTTTTTTTTTCTTTATAACATAACTATTTTTTTCACTGCCCCTTCCTACAGCTACAGAATTTTTTTCAATATCTTCTTGTTTTTTCGATGCTCTAAAAACAGCTATTCTTTTTTTCTTTCTAGTAATATTCTTTTCACTAACATTTTTATTTACTTTAGAAACTTTAGAATGTAAATAAAGTAATTTTATTGGTATAATTTGCGAGTTACTCCTATATGCATTATAAAATATCACAAATTTGGAAAAGAACCAAAATTCTGGATTCGATATTGAACGATTTAATATTTCTCTATGGATTCCCATCCAATCCAAATATTTTCTATTCGAATTTTTTTCGATATCTATAATAATAGCATCTTCGTAATTCTTGATAAAAATATTACTTATTCTATCAAATAAGTTTTTTTTATACGTATTGTAATTAGAAGAAATCCATATGTTTTTATTTGATTGAAATAGGGATCTATATCCATAAATATATGAGTCTTTCTTATTTGCATAATTCATAAAATTATAGGATAAAAGATCGTATCTATATTGTTTTCGAATTTTTTTTTTTAATGCGGCTCCTTGTTGTTCTTTGTAAATAATTAATGGGCTTTTTCCATAGGAATCCCATTTGGTTAAATTTGGATTTTGAGCTACACCAAATTTAGTGATTCTATTTCTCCATTTTTGTGATAATAATTTGGACCATCTACTGTTAGATAAGTCATATTGATAATAATGATTCTTTAACCAATTTGTCCATTGATTTCGTTTAGAATTGAGCAGGTTCTTTTGTTCTAATTTAGAATGAACTATTCCTTGTGCTCCAAAAAAAGAATTCTTTATTTTATTTTTAACAAAAAAAAAATTTTTATGATATTCAAAAAGAAGTCTTAACTTATATATGTTTATGTTAATAATTCGAGTTTGTAACAAATTGAAAAAGACATATGCTTGTGACAAAAAGGAGACATCAAAATAATTATGTGAATTCAAATTCCTATTATGAAAATATTTGTGTAATTTTGAAATAAAGGGAATTATACTTTGATTTGTTTTATAAGTTCTTTCTGCATTTGTTTCATTACCGTAAATCCATTTATTTAAAAATTTTTTTGTTGATTCAATAAAAGGTTGTATATGGATCTTCGGAATACAAATGATATATAGAAAGATATCTAGGTATATTTTTTTGATGAAAAATTTCAAAAAAGAATGTGATTTTTTCGTTAATCTAATATGGATTCTTTTTAATATTTGCAAATTTTTTTTTTCGAATTCTATTCTTTTACTATCAGAAATTGTTTTGTTCGAATCAATATTTGTCTCTGAAATTACAAGTCCTCTTTTCTTTTCTTCTTTTTTCAGTTTTTTTATTTTTTTTATAACTACTTTTCTTTTAGTATTCAGATCCTTTATCTTTTTTTTTTTCAATGCAAAATTTGTCGACTTTATCGATTGAATTGAAATGGTTGCTTCATCAATTTTGTTTTCGCTCAATTCATCTAGTTTTTTGGGTTTCCATTGAATAAACAGAGATTCAAAAAATTCTTTTCTTTTTTTCGTGAGGAATACTATACTTTTTTTTAAACTTTCCATAATACGGTTGATGATCCATTTTGCTTTTTCTATTACGATATTTAGAAACAATTTGAATTTTTCACTGAAAACTTTTAGAACTCGAAAAGTGAAAAATTCAAACTGTTTCGTTTTTTTTTTTAGTTCTTTTAAAATGGGGTCGAAAAATGAAAATAGATTTTTCGGGGAACTAGAAAAAGGCAATTCGACTTCCATCCCCCAAACTGTTAAAAAACAAAAGTTCTTTTTTTTCTTTGAATCTTTTTTCTTTTTATTACATCGTATTTTATATTTATGCCAAGGTTTTAGATGAAAAGGAAATACTATTTTTATCTGAATCCCATCTGTTAGCCATTTTTGAGGAAACTCTCTTTCGGATAATTGAACGCCGTTATATGTGCATTTAATATACCTTTCTCTCTTCCAATCCCTATAATCTTCGGACCATTCTGGAATTTGGAAAAATAGTATACGAATCATATTTTTAATTATTATCAATGAAGGTAATAGAATATATTTCCTAATAATGCATTGAGTTATTAATAAAACACCTCTTATTACTTGAGCAAAGATAATGCTATCCCAGGCTTCTGCTATTTCTATACGTTTTCTTTCCTCATTTCCTTTTTTTTTTTCCTCCTCTTTTTTCGGACTTTTTTTTGTTTTTTCCTCTATATAACCTAAAATTTTAAATTCTGTCTTTTTTCGAATCCAAATTTTTAACTTCAAAAAGATTTTCATTGATTTGAAAGTATCAAAAGAAAAGAATAATGATTTTTCAATTTTATCCAAAAAAAGAGGCGAATGCACCCTTTTTTGAAAAAATTTCCAAGTAACTGTTTTACGTCTTTGAGCACGGATAGATCCTTTGATTATGTCTCTCCGAAAATCCGACTGTTGGGAATAACGTCTTAAAGCCAATTCGTTTTTTTTTTCAGTATTTTCAGTATTTTCAGTATCTCCAAGATCATTATAAGTATTGTATTTCTTAAAAAATTTAGATTTATTAGTCAAAATGACTACACGTTTGGCTTTTCTAG
>NC_009259.1:140000-150285 GCF_051622355.1 Phaseolus vulgaris
GATCTCTTTGCTTCGGAACAAAACAATTCGAATTAGGCTCGGTCAACTGGAATGTGTATTATCGATATAGGGGATCTTTCAATTGAGAAGATCCATCGACCTGAGACGAAGAGAAAGAAAGGTCTATCTATTTTTTTTTTTTGAGTGATTCAGTGAAACCAATGATTCGTTATTGGAGCAGATAGCAACAACTATCTCATCTGGGAAAAGCCATCTTTTTCTCAACAATGTCTTTGTCATTTGATCCAATAGCGCTTCGTTAGATAGGAACAGATTTGATAAATATTGATAACTCTCAGATAGAGTATTAGAAGGGAAAAATCCTTTAGATGATGAACTATTGATTCTAAGCCATCTCTGGCAATGAATCAACAATTCAAAATGCTTTTCTTGCGTATTCTTGATAAACCAGTGTTTATATATAGATGTAGGAAGATCTGTTTGGGAAGTAAGAAGTTCCCTTGACATCTCTTCATCTGTAAAGAATTGTCGATGTGAAAACACAGAGACAAAAGGCTGATCTTTGAATAGGAAAAAGAGTGGATCCGCGGGGTCCCAAATGAATTGGCTTATTCGAAAAAAGCCCTGTTCTTTGGAAGATCTATCTCGTGTCTGGTACTGCATGGTTCCACCCTGCAAGAACTCTGAATCATTCTCTTGAAGCTCATCCTCTTCATCATAAATGATCCGCTTGTCCCGAAATGACCTGGCCCAATAGGGAAATCCCAATGAATTGGGCCTTTCAATACAATCAAATAGAAAGCCCCAAGGGCGCCATATTCTAGGAGCCCAAACGATGTGATTGAAAAAATCCTCCTCTATCTGTTGCGGGTCGAGGACTCCTCCCCGTTCTTCAAACTCCGATTCATATTTTTCATAGAGAAATCTCTGATCAACGATAGAATAAGATCCATTTTGAATCCTATTTAAGGGATTCCTTGGTTCGGACCGAAGAAGCAATGTCACTCGATCCTTATCAAACTGACTGCAATCTTTTTCTGTACGTGAGGATCCCACCAGAGCGCCTTCTACTTCTAATAGGCCATGAACTAGATCAGAATTATTCTCAACGAGTCCATAAGATGTGATCCCATTTTTTTCATCAGGTCCGGGTAGAGACCAAAGGTCTTGAGCGACCGATCCGGCAGAACAACTCAAAAGGTAAAGAAGTATCGTTAATTTCTTCATACTCGTTCCAAGTTCGAAGTACCATTTGTACAAATAAGAATCCCCCCCGTCACATGATTTCTTCTTCATATAGATAGAGATAGGATCTATGGAGCAATTACTTAGAAGTACATTTTGTGAAACAGCCCTTCCTATCTGATAGAAAAGGATCCCATGATCCTGAACCGATCTTACCTGAGATCGGAAATCCCAAGTTTGTCTATGAAGAACAGAGCTAATTATATTAGTGTCTATGATGGATTTTTTTTGTATAATACTAATCGATAGGGCCTCATTGTTAAGTGCTACAAGATCTCGTACATTTGAACCCATCGTTGTGGACCCGAATCCATTAGTATGGGACATTTTCTTTTCCAAGTGAAATCCCCTAGTATATGAAAGAGTGAAAAAGTGTTTTCGTTGTTGTGGAATAAGAAGCCTTCGTATCTTAATGCATGTATTGAATTGATTCGGAGCTATTAGAGCTGGATCTACTTTTTGGGGAATATGAGTCGAAGCAATAACAAGAATATTTCTAGTGGAACATCTTTCACAATCCCTGGAGAGATAGTTCACTAAAAGACCGAGGGATAAGTAATTCGACTCATTCACATCCAGATCATGAATGTTAGGAATCCATATTATGCAAGGAGACATTGCTTTTGCTAATTCGAAGTGAAAGGTGATATAAAATCGGTCTATTTCTGGCATCATATCCATAGTTAGCGTATTCATCATAGTTAGAAGCTCCAGCTCTATATCAAGGTCACGGTCGATATCGTCACTATCGTCACTATCATCAATATCGTCACTATCATCAATAAGAAAACCCTTAGGCTTGTTATCCAGGAACTTGTTCAGAAATACTGTAATGAAAGGAACATAGGAGTTTTTCGCTAGGTATTTGACCAAATAGGATCGTCCAGTTCCTATAGAACCTATCACTAAAATACCCCTACTAGGGGGAGGTAGGGCTAAGCGGAGCGAAAAGGGTTTTCCATGAGATGGGAAATGAAAACTATTAGCCCCCCACAAGGTTTGTGAATAAGTAATTGTCTGATAATTAGCAAGGAATATATGTCTTTCTACTAAACAGGATGTATTGAATTCATAAATCATTAGATACTTTTTATGAATGTCAACTAAGTATCGTAAGTAAATTGCTCCCGGTTGTTCACTTATTTGATAACCAGAGTTATTCTTTGATAAAAGATCACTATGAGTAAGACTCAATAGAATTTGATCAATCCTTTTTTCTGTTGTTAAGGTAGAAAACTGAACCAAGAATTCTTTTTCTTTATCATCAATCGAATCAGTGTTCGAGACCCAGGATTCTATTTGATCATCAATCCAATCACCATTCACGTTTTTTATTTTTCTTATCAAGGAATAGATTGCTTTACTTGGATGACTTAGATGTCTCGTATTTCTCGAAAAAGCGATTCGATTGATGGGATTTGGTATAATACTTATGAGATCGATGAGATTCCAAGATTTATTCTTAGAACGTATGGATTTGACCCCATAAGCGGGACCACCACCCCATAGCATGTTGCCACCAAAAGCAAAACTCCGTATTTCTTCTAGAGAATCTCCTAATTGTTCCAGAGCAACTAGAAAGAGATTCTTTAACCAGAAAGAATTCAGTTCAGATGTAGGATACCTATCCAGAAGTTTTCGCAACTCAATCATGTATGATGGAATCATCAAAGATTTTACCTTTTCGAACTCTGTCTGTAACTCACTATAGACTCGAGAAACAAAGAGAAGATGTGTACGAACGAGATATCCAGCAACAAGGAGAAGGAAAAGGATTGAATAGAAGAACTCCTGAACATTTAGCGATCTCAGATGTGTCGATATCAATAGTAACTCATTATTTCGATGAGTCATTTCTTCGGACAGAAGAAGATTATGGAAACAATTACCCGGAATCTCACTTATCAGATTCCATTGTGGAAGACACAATGGAATCTGACGAATTCGCCATAATATATCTGACCCATGCATAATATCATGAAAAATGGATACAAATTTTTGGCTGCTACTTAGTATCGGCAATAGGTCTGAAAAAGTATCTAAAAATATGAAATTTAGATATTTGTACCCCGTCGAGGTAAGGAACCATGGTATATATGTTTGGAATAGATTCCATTTTGAGAGAGTTGAAAAAACACTATCTTGTTGAAAGGTTCTATACATCTGACCTTTCTCAAGGCATTTTTGTAGACAAGAACTCCGTTTTTTCCTTTTTTCGGATGGTAAATATTTCTCAGAACATGGAGTGTGAATCCAACCCATGTTTGAATTGAAATTGAGATACTGATACAAGTTCTTCCCTTCTGAATCAGGTATATTCATATCTGAAAGAGGTTGACAATAAGTTTTTTCAAAATGGACTATTTGTCCCTCTGTTAGAGGTGTTCCAGAAATGTCTGCGATCGAGTAAATAGCTCCACGAACGAATGGATCGTATCGAATTGGAAAATGGAAAGATTTGTAGAAGTTATACCCTTCGTCGCCACTTTGCGGAAAATCGTTAGGTATCAATATGTTAGATACCTGTAACTCGATTGGTGAAATAGTATCTCTCTTCAAAAAAGCATGTTTTTTTTGACCATCGCAAAAAGAAAAGATTTTGTTGCGAATGAACAAGATTTTGAGGAATTGTCCATACGTAAAATCATAATTATTGATACGGGCCTTTTCCACATAAAAAGGGAATCTTTTGTTACAATAGAAGCAGAAGTGATATTGATTATTCAAGAATCGAAGTTGATTTGCTTTATAAAAATAGTATATCAATGAACTTCTATGAAATGGTTTCACGGGATTCAGCCAATTGTCTGGATCGTGGGATATCATTGAGAAATAGGAATCTGTGTTATCAAAAGATTTCCTGCGATTCTTTCTAGTATGGAATGAGTCAATCATCCACTTTGGTATCTTATTGAACAAAAATGGTGATATTGTTCCTCCATTGATCAAGAATTTCGATTTTTGGGAAGTATCTTGGTCATCCAATAATAAGGGTTTCCTTTTTTTCAAATGAAAGATTTGAAGACCTATTGATTCTAATAACTGATTACAGAGTGGATCATTCGGACCTTTCAATTCATAGATGTGGATCTCGGACCTATGAATGGAGATACCCCCAAAACTCACAAAGAAAAAAGAAGGAAGTGAGTTAGACAAAAAGAGAAGAAACTTGGGCAAAAAAAGAAGTAACTTGGACAAAAATAAACAAAGTGACTTAGACAAATCTTTTTTGTCGATAACCTCAGACCAATCAATCGAATATTGATTAATATGTAATCGATCGAACACTACTTGAAGGCTATTCTGCTCAGAAATGAAATAGTCCAAATGTTCCTGGAAATTCTTGCTCCCATTGGACCATTTGTATCTATATGCATTAGGATCCCAATTCATAGATCTCTCCGTTCGAGAAATCAAAATAAGAGGATCGAACCATTTCTTCTGACTCTTTTTCAAATTTGAGAAATGTTGGTTGATCGTGTATTTCATTCTAGTTCGATGATTCAGAGTATCATTTCCTATTTGATACCTTTGAATTCCATATTCGAAGTTGCAATTGAATCGATTCAATACATTTCTTATGTAAACATGGGTGCTATATTGGATTTGAATCAGATTTCGGATCAATCTATATTGATTGACTGCCTCCATTATGTTGTTGCTAGCAAATACAACTATTTTAGGTTTTGGATCTTCCAAATTATTCCCGCAAGAGGTCTGGACCCATTTTTTTATGATCCTTCGATAAAAAGATTCATTCTGTTCATAAAAAAGAGGAGGTAGAACCAATAAAGAGTGCTTTTTCGATTCATCCCTGGAGTTCAATAACTCATTCAAGAAATGTTTTTGATCCAATCCGGAGGAATCAATAGAAAAATCAAATTCCTTATGATACACCAGATCCGGCTCGGTTATTGATAGAGTGAATAGATCTGCCATTTCTTGAAATAGATCTTCTGATTCAAAATCGTGGTGTAACGTGTATCTCCCCCTGTTCCGGTCATGGAATAGATGAAAGAAACCCCAAAATGGATTTTTGTTCAAGAATGAAATCTTATTGGAACTGTCCAATTCATCCTTTGGAACCATATCACATCCTCGATAGGATGAAATAGGATGAATTGAGACGGTATTTTGTAAGTACATAATTATCTTGAATAAATTCACTATTTCTTTCTTTTCCGATCGCCTGGAAAGAGCAAGATGTTTCTTTTGTTCTTTTTTCAACAATTTCTGATCTCTAGTAGACCTATCAGTAGGATTCGAACCCAGATGAAGTTCTGACCATCTGTCAGAGAAAAAAGAACGAGTGGCTCTTGCAGGATTCCCAAGAAATTCTTCGATTTCTTCCGGAAGCAGATGATTATTCATCTGCTTCTCACGTTCCATGAATAGTCGGCACATTGAGGAATATCCAGAAAGGTTTTTAAGGAATCGCTCTGATTCTATCTCTGTTCGTTCCGTTTGAAGAAAGGAAGGATCCCAACAAAGAATCGATCTTTCTTTTAGTTGTTGAATCTCTCTTTGATTGATCAATGTGTGATATTTCGAATCCTCATTCCTAATGGAATCGAAAGAATCCTTGGATTGATCAGAAGATCCTTTCAATTGGCTAGAATCCGTTACTTGAATGAAACTAGATCTCGTGGAATCATATTGAAGATTTGATGATACATTCCGTACCTTGCTAAAAAACCGATCCTTGTTTCCCAACCACACATTGTCTAACCAAATCCAATTCTCTTGTGACATGTTCCTCAAAAAATCCGATTCGTGCGGACTCTTCCCCCAACTAACGAAGAGATCTTGACGGAATTGCCACATATGAAATTGAGCACAATTTTGCAAAGAAATAGCCCGCTTGTTTCTCAAGAAGAGATGCGAAACATGCTCAATATCATTTGATTGAATAATTGACCCAGTCCCTTGTTGTTTGAAGAAACCCTCCACTTCCTTTGGTATTTTTTCACGAAAAGCAAACATGAGATAATAAATCCAGTCTTTCACTAAGATTTCGAATAGCTGTCCCGAATTCAAGTTGATTATGTTTCGCCTCTTTCTCGGGGAAAGACGATCAAAAAATTCCCAATCATGGTCCTTACGGATCGGATCATCCATATAATATACAAAAAGGAACTCCAGATATTTGATATCTTTCTCTTTGAATGAGATCTCAATTCCAGCGATGGTTTCATTAGATATCTTACAACTAGAATAGCTCTTTTTTCCTATCCAGTTCCTCCACCACCGCGAACCCCAGTTAAATTCAGGCATGATATACTTTTTAGTTATTGGGAGAACCCGAGTACTCTCTTTCGGATCCAGGAAAGAACTCTCAGAGATCTTTTTTCCTTTTGGAAGATACAGGAGCGGAACAATCAACCTATTGATATTGGAAGACTCAGATGATTCTTCCAATGTATCATTTTTGGGTCCAATGGAATTCATAGGTATAGGAAGAAGCCTTGTCAAATAGGGATTTTTTCTTTCGACCATTTTTCGATTGTTAATACGATATATAAGGACCGCTACTACAAAGAGTACTACATACTTGATCGTGAAATATCGATTGCTTGTTGAACCCTGTGAATTGCGTGAAAGTAGGATACTCCAAATTCGGGAGTCCAAGAGTTTTATAAAACTCTCTTGATGGAAAAAAATATGAATGAGAAATCCCGCTGAATTGAATTGGGTCCATGAATCTAAGAAATAGCGAGAATTCTTGATTTCTTTCAATATCTCTCTCAATTCGAAAATCCAGGATTTGAATTGATGTCCTTTCATCGAATCCTCCTAATTGCATTGATTTATCCGAAAGATTTCACTTCAATTGGAATTTGGTTATTCACCATGTACGAGGATTCCCGCTAAGCATCCATGGCTGAATGGTTAAAGCGCCCAACTCATAATTGGCGAATTCGTAGGTTCAATTCCTACTGGATGCACGCCAATGGGACCCTCCCTCCAAAAAGTCTATCGGATTTTTGTTCAAGAATGAAATCTTATTGGAACTGTCCAATTCATCCTTTGGAACCATATCACATCCTCGATAGGATGAAATAGGATGAATTGAGACGGTATTTTGTAAGTACATAATTATCTTGAATAAATTCACTATTTCTTTCTTTTCCGATCGCCTGGAAAGAGCAAGATGTTTCTTTTGTTCTTTTTTCAACAATTTCTGATCTCTAGTAGACCTATCAGTAGGATTCGAACCCAGATGAAGTTCTGACCATCTGTCAGAGAAAAAAGAACGAGTGGCTCTGTATCAATGGAATCTCATCATCCATACATAACGAATTGATGTGGTATATTCAAATCATAACATATGAACAGTAAAAACTAGTATTTTAATTGAGACTAGAACTCATAGGGAAGAAAATATATTTATGAATGGAATAAAATATGCAGTATTTACAGACAAAAGTATTCGGTTATTGGGGAAAAATCAATATACTTTTAATGTCGAATCGGGATCAACTAGGACAGAAATAAAGCATTGGGTCGAACTCTTCTTTGATGTCAAAGTAATAGCTATGAATAGTCATCGACTCCCGGTAAAGGGTAGAAGAGTACGACCTATTATGGGACATACAATGCATTACAGACGTATAATCATTACGCTTCAACCGGGTTATTCTATTCCACCTCTTAGAAAGAAAAGAACTTAAATCAAAATACTTAATAGCATGGCGATACATTTATACAAAACTTCTACCCCAAGCACACGCAATGGAGCCGTAGACAGTCAAGTAAAATCCAATCCACGAAATCATTTGATCTATGGACAGCATCGTTGTGGTAAAGGCCGTAATGCCAGAGGAATAATTACCGCAGGGCATAGAGGGGGAGGTCATAAGCGTCTATACCGTCAAATTGATTTTCGACGGAATGAAAAAAACATATATGGTAGAATCGTAACCATAGAATATGACCCTAATCGAAATGCATCCATTTGTCTCATACACTATGGGGATGGTGAGAAAAAATATATTTTACACCCCAGAGGGGCTATAATTGGAGATACCATTGTTTCTGGTACAGAAGTTCCTATAAAAATGGGAAATGCCCTACCTTTGAGTGCGGTTTGAACTATTGATTTACGTAATTGGAAGTAACCAACTAGGTTTACGGCGAAACCTAGAAATCGATCACTGATCCAATTGGAGTACCTCTACAGGATAGACCTCAACAGAAAACTGAAGAGTAACGGCAGCAAGTGATTGAGTTCAGTAGTTCCTCATATAAAATTATTGACTCTCGAGATATAGTAATATGGAGAAGACAAAATTGTTTCAAGCACCGACAGAACCGGAAGCACCCTTTGTTTCAAACAGGGGAGGGCGGGTTATTCACATTTCATTTGATGGTCAGAGGCGAATTGAAAGCTAAGCTGTGGTAATTCTAAGGATTCCCCCTGGGAAAAAGAGAGATGTCTCCTACGTTACCCGTACCATGTGGAAGTAGCGACGTAATTTCATAGAGTCATTCAGTCTGAATGCTACATGAAGAACATAAGCCAGATGAAGGAACGGGAAGACCTAGGATGTAGAAGATCATAACATGAGCGGCAGATTTGGATTCCTATATACCCACTCGTGCGGTACTTCATTGTGCGATATATAGAAGATCCATCTGTATAGATATCATCATCTACATCCAGAAAGCCGTATGCTTTGTAAGAAGCTTGTACAGTTTGGGAAGAGGTTTTTATTGATCAAAAAGAAGAATCTACTTCAACCGATATGCCCTTAGGCACGGCCATACATAACATAGAAATCACACTCGGAAAGGGTGGACAATTAGCTAGAGCAGCTGGTGCTGTAGCGAAACTAATTGCAAAAGAGGGGAAATCGGCCACATTAAAATTACCTTCTGGGGAGGTCCGTTTGATATCCAAAAACTGCTCGGCAACAGTTGGACAAGTGGGAAATGTTGGGGTAAACCAGAAAAATTTAGGTAGAGCCGGATCTAAATGTTGGCTAGGTAAACGTCCTATAGTAAGAGGAGTAGTTATGAACCCTGTAGACCATCCGCATGGGGGTGGTGAAGGGAGGGCCCCAATTGGTAGAAAAAAACCCGCAACTCCTTGGGGTTTTCCTGCACTTGGAAGAAGAAGTAGAAAAAGGAAGAAATATAGTGATAATTTGATTCTTCGTCGTCGTACTAAATAGTAGAGAAAATAGAAATTGTTTCTTCGTCTTTACAAGAAAAAGGAGTAATTAACTGTGACGCGTTCACTAAAAAAAAATCCTTTTGTAGCGAATCATTTATTAAGAAAAATAAATAAGCTTAACACAAAAGCGGAAAAAGATATAATATTAACTTGGTCCAGAGCATCTACCATTATACCTACAATGATTGGCCATACCATTGCTATCCATAATGGAAAAGAACATTTACCTATTTATATAACAGATCGTATGGTAGGCCATAAATTAGGAGAATTTTCACCTACTCTAAACTTCCGAGGACATGCGAAAAATGATAATAGATCTCGTCGTTAACGTTCATTTTCACATCCATTTTGAAAGAGGAATGCATAAATCCATAAATATTACAAAATTGAATTATTAGGAAAATGAAGTTCAACTCATTTCTTTTAGAATTCATGAAATTCATGAAATAATGAATAATAATAAAATTCTTTTTTCATTCAGAATTCAATCAATTCAATAAAATATTCAATTGATTTGTAAAAATAGACTCTTATGATAAAGAAGAACCTCTATACAGAAGAACCTGTATACAGAAGAACCTCTATACAGAAGAACCTCTATACAGAAGCCTTGTCTTTTGGTCAAATAAAAAAAAGGTTCATGTCTATTTACAACACAAAGTACAAATAGTAATTGATGTGATTTGTACATAAATAAAACATTATGATACTAGAACTATAATTTCTATTTGCTTTAGTTGAATATCTTCTTTTATTCGATTCGATTTTTTGAATTGTTTATTTGACAATAGTCGATGCTAGTCACAATAGAAATTTCAACGAACTTAGTCAATGAGCTATAATGAGTTATAAAGATATATCTATAGATAAAAAAGACACAAATAAAAACATTTTATGTAA